>NW_019173345.1:0-30923 GCF_001773325.1 Penicillium arizonense | reverse complement strand
CCCTCAATTCATCACTCTCCCTCAATTCATCACTCTCCCTCAATTCATCACTCTCCCTCAATTCATCACTCTCCCTCAATTCATCACTCTCCTCAGTTCATCACTTACGTGCCGCAGTCACTTTCTCGGTACGTTCGGTATCAATAATCTGCGTAAGCGATCGAAGTTTTCCTATCTCTCTGGACGTCTACCAGGCAAAGGCCCTCCAATTCATCAAATCTGCTGGGCAGACCAAGACAATACAGCCATTTAGTACTCCCAACCATATGATTGAACAAATCATCTTATCCATGAGCTACAAGCCTTTATAGCATGGATTGAAACAAGATTGAACCTTCCATGTCAGTACTATTAGACAAGTTTTGACCAAATGGAATCCATAGTGCCATAGTGATCCAAGTGGGTCAATCATAATACGGAGAAACGGTTCATGACTGAAACATACGTGTTTCGAACATACCTTCACCAGGTGTAAATTTCCGCAATTGTGGCTCGTCGTAATTTACTGTGGCTGTGCGGTCAAGCATCTGCCCTCAGTACAACACGGTACATACCGTGTAACGGAATTCCTACTCAAACCTACATAGAAATATATTACCGATCAAGGGGCCATCAGCCAAACATTCAGTCTATCCAGTCTATTCAATCCATCGTCTAAGACATGCTTTGAGACCAGTATATGATGACTAATCCGTGAGTAGGCTTAGAGTATCAAGTTCAGCAAATTCGCAACGCCGTGGTGAGCTGGGGGGCCCTAGTGTGAGGCCATCATATCGACAATGCTAGCGTTGTTTATCCTTGACAAAAGGGACAGTGAAGGGGGGGAAATATTTTTATGCTGCGATACATATGCATGCGATTATGCTACTTGATTGCTGAGACTCTCACACCCATAACTTCCGAAATGTCGCTGGAGTTTGTCTTGCCGTGGATGTGACCAGCTGTCTGGTTGATATACATGTAAGGCGGAAGGAAACTTGGAGAGAGGGTAAGGTCTCATGTTCGCCAAAGGATGGGTATCGGGGATTCGCCCCCATGATAGGCTTCATCGCGTTGCAGGCATTGGTAATCGCCGGTCATTGCATTGATAGCATCAATAGGAAGCTGGTCTTCTTCCTCGGTATAGACTGGTTGTCCATTACGCAAGCGACTGATCTCGGACAAGAGCTCACCAATGACATTTCGATGGTATTGCGTCCCAATCTCGTATGCTTCGGATTCACGAGCGATGCGTTTGAGTGCCAATCGTCGGTCCTGTAGCACGTGTTGCTTCCGATTCATGTCGATCGCTGCTGAAAATAACTCATTCTCTCTGGACATTATTGAGGTCCACTCCACGTCGGAAAGAGCTCTTGAGATAGAGAATTCATCCAATCTGGTGAAATAATAAGATATTGACGGTCGATCGAGTATCAAGGCTTCATTTTTCACTTACAACACTGAGTTTTCCTCTGCCATGAGTATTGTATGTTCCAACATCTGCAGGCTTTCGCTGAATAGCCGCAATTCCGTTTCTTTGAAGATATCAAAGCTACCAGAATCCGATTCGTGCAAATAGAGCGAGGACGAGTGATCTTTCCACTCCTTGAATGTACCCAAAAACCTTTCACATGTATCTTGAGTGTTCGAATTGCCGCCCGAAGACGAATGTAGACTTTGCAACTGAGTTTGATAGCGCAAGAATATGTACCCTCTATCTCTGATGTAATACTCTCCAATCGCTTTTTGACAGAAAATAATTGACGGCCAACTTGATTCAGGAGTTCGCCAGTGCGCTCACTAACTTGAAAATTCTCTAATAGAGCATACACGCTGCGCTGTGCAGCTTTTGCAACTTGGGCTGTAGTTGCACCAGTACTTGTCAGGTCGGACATCATGCGTTTGGGTAACTGTAGATAGAGAACTTGTTAAATGGATTTCTCAATTAGTCCACATAGGCAGACTCACCATAGCAAAGAGGAGTAATTGCTGTTTCTGTCCGCAGATATAGTATTGGTGAGCGAAGACCACAGAAGATTGTAAATGATAGAGATGGATATTCTTTGTATTATATTCATAGCAGCATCATTGATATCCTCTGGCACGTCTACTAACCAGCTGTACTACTTGACCGTCTCGAGCACATTCGAAGAGTAACAATACTTATAGAAACTGCTTCACCACTTGCAATCAATCTTGACCTTTGTATTCACATTGTAGCGCAGGGAAACCTAATCTACTAGGGAAAACCTACACTAAGGCCGAATTCAAACTAATAACCAATGGCTTTCACTCCAAATATGGCCCGCCTTTCTCTGATCGATGATGCTCAGCAACTATCCTATCCACACAATTGCACCCGAATGTAGATGTGTTGCAGGTTGCAACCACCACTTAAGACAAACGGTGTGCAGTGTTATAATAACCACCATTGTCGCGGACGGAACGCCCGTTTCCGTGGGACTGCATGTGGCAATCTCTCAAAGGATTGGCGCCTGTCGCTCTCGTGAACAGAACGCAGTTTGGTTTCGACGTACACAAGTTAGCGCATGCGTCCCAGGAGTCTGTTGTTGGCCGTCCCAGGTCCCAATTGCTATAATGATTGGCTAATAACCAATCATGTATATTAGCAAAATGCCACTAGATTAGAAACAAGGCTTACCCTTCCCATAGAGAAACAGCCATTTTTTGCCACCGACAGTCATAGCACATCCATCATCTTGTTTCACTTCGGATTATCAGCAAATCGATCCACGAAAGGACTCCAGGTCAAATGTATTTGCAGTAAGCTTACATGGGGGGTTCATGGTCCGACAAGGTTTGGCCCATTTAATAATCGCGTCATATTCCTGCTGAAGCATTTTCTTGTTGTTGTCGACTGATGATTGAAGCTCAGATATTTTGTCCAGATGCTGCTTTGCCTCAAGCACAAGCTGGTCATTAACGTTATGTATGACATGTCTGATTTTGAACAGCGAGTAGATCTTTTGCGTCCAAGCATGCTTGCTTTTCCGTCTCGAGACGAGTGGTCTCATCGCTAAAGCGTTGTCTTTCCTCTTCGCATGTGTCAGGTACCGGAATAGGCTCTGTTTCGGGGGTCTCGGGAGTCTCGGTAGTTTTCGTGAGTATCATCCAACTAGTATGCGGACTCTGGCGATACGTATCTCCTTGGACAAAAAAGCAGTTCCCTCGCGGGCTTACTCCATTTGTTTGCCAGGCCGCCGCGTGACAAGTGTCGTCATTTGCACAGAGCGAGGCGCATTCGTGAGCATTCACGGCGCTCTTGCCTTTGGGCTCTGTAGGGGACGGGTATGAGCGACATTTATAATGGAAGACCACCTGGCTGGCGGTCTCTTTACCCTCAACCTGCCCGGCACTGGAGCAGCAGGCATTAGGGTCGGTGGAAGTTAGACAGTTGCGAGTGGCCTCGAGAGGAACCTGCTGCGCTAGGGCACCAGCAACACCCAACAGCACAACGATTGACTTGGACACCATGCTAGCAGCCTGCAATAATATTGATGTTGAAATCGATGGGTTATTTTGTGTGCTGCACTATCGTTGAGTCCATTTAAGCAGTTTTAATAAGCAGTGAGTAACGTGCTCTCCTTGGGGATGTTCACCACCCCTTACATGCCCCACATCATATCCATTTACAGCCGTATCCGCTCATGACCAATTCAATTAAGGCGGCATGTCACGGTGTCAATTTTGTTGAGCCGCAGATCTTGTGGCTGGCTGAACTTTTGTGATGTTTCAGTCTATTGCATGAGCCCGCATAAATTATGCATCACTGCTCCGCATTTTCTTTTTGTTTGATTGTGCCTCCTGTAGATAACTTTTACTATAGTAGGACGTTGAACAGAGAGGTATGCTTAATAGTCCGTAAAATATGATATAGTATAGATGCTATAGTATGCTACATTGCACGCTGTATAGAGAGTTTACGCCGTATTTCTTTATTTGTTTTTCAGCTGTAGAGCTTGTGGCTGGCTCAGATTATGCCACGAGCCAGTCTATTGCATGATCCCGCATCAAATATGCATTGCTACTCGGCATCTGTACTATGTAGTCTACCTCCCGTAGATCACATTTATTATAGTGAAACTATCGGCAATTAAATAGAGAAAGTCTGAGAGAAAATGACATGTCATGTTCCACTGCTTATTACATAGCTTTATTGATGGAGGAGAGTGGAGACATTTCTCCACGTCGGCAAGAGAGTCCGCAAACCAATTTAGGTTTTGGGCGTGGTGCAGTCACACATTAAACCTAGAATTAACACATTGCAGAAAATCGATGTCAGGAGTGCGCAGGCTGGTGGATGAATCCGAGTGAGACCCAAACAGGAGTAGGCCCGCTTGCCATGTCTTGAATGCACTCGGCGTAGGTACCATGGTCACGGAGCAGTGGCCGGTGACGTTCAATATCGTTGCTCGCCGGGTTGTGATTTTATGCTCTTCAATATGATCAAGATGCTTGTAGAAGAAGGGCTGCTGAGGTCTGTCAAGACCGGAAGGACGGCTTTCTAGCAAGGTATAAACACACTTAGTTACATCCATAACTATTGAGAAGGACAAGTGATTTATCCGATCCCATTAAGAGGAACGGTCCTAGTAAACAACATATGAAGTCAATAAGTTGGATAACATGTGGTTATTTCCATATAGCACAACAAACTGCAGAACCGGGAGAAGACTAAATCACTGAGAGTGTGAACCTGAGCTGCCATGAGGAATATAACCCTAATGCGTGGCAACAGGCATGCCGACCGAAGAAGCTCCATTCGGTCGGGCCACCAAAACCTGCTGAGACGGAGCAATAGGGGGGCAGTATTGCAGCTCATAACAAGAAGGATTGGCATTAACGGAACACCTCGTCCCATCATAGCTCGTCCCCTCAGGACACTGCGGATCATCCTTGGACGCGCAGAAGAACCCATTGAATTTCTGACCGGGTGGGCACTCGGGCTCCGACGTTCTGACGCACTTATCATCCTTCAAGTCCAACCCAGGGGGACATTCAGGCCGCTTAATCGACACGCACATTCCCAACTGGAATTGCGTACCAGGCGGACACTCGGGCGCCCTCTCAACGATACAGTGTTCCAGAGATGATCTCGTTCAAGCGTTCGGCCGGCGATCGCGCGTTGTGATGGCCTGTGCCGACGTATTCCTGTGCCGGCAGTAGGCCTAGGTGTTTTCGCCAGAGTTGGCGCCGCAGTGTTGCGGCCAATCGGGCTGCTCGGTAGGGTCTTCCGTTCATGGTGCTGTCGATAAAGTCTTGATACTACATTACGATCACTAGTTCGCTGTCGTGCGATCCCAGTTGCGACTGTGGTTATCAGCCGATGATACAGGACAGAAATGAAGTGTCACAATACGGAGGGTGAGAGTTTGGAGACGTCGTGCTATACTTACCGATCGTTTTTGTTGGCACTGCCGCAGAACATGGTGCGGTCGTCGACAAAACACACTTTGCCGTGCACGTACAATTCCTCCTGGATCGTCAGACATCTTACCGCCGTTCACATGGTTCAGTGCGACACTGTGTCGTTGCTGTGGAAGCCATCCTTAGCCTCGCGCTGCTCAGCCTTTTCTTCCAACTTCTCCAGCTTCTGCAGGGTGACTTTTTTTTGACTTGGGTCGGCGGTGTAGTCTTTCTCGTTCCGGTCACCATCTTTGCCGACCGTCGGGTGCACACTTTCACTCATGATGGATTCGGCAATACCGCGCTGGATATCCTGGTATGTAACATCGGCTTGCTTCTCGAGTTCTTCCAGAGCGGGCGTCTTGTTGATTCGGTCGTATGCGCGCAGGGCGAATACGACGACTTGCTCTGAGGCGTGTTAGGATGCAGTGCATCGACACGGGAAAAGAGAACCTACCGCGGGGGCCAACGCCCTCCTTCTCGACCTGCCCATCTCGATCTGCCCATAGATCGAGTGCTCGCCACGACAAATCGACTTGTACTGATAGTCCATGATTGCCCGAGTTCCCGTCGCGGCATTATCACGTAGATCACCAGCGAAGCCGGGAATCGCGGGGATGACAATAGTGACGCGGAACTTGCGGCCTTCGTTACCTGCTTTCTCGCACGCATCGACAATACCCCGGCCAATCGTGTTGAAAATTCGACGCTGCTGGTCGCCAATAGCGATGACTATATTTTCCGGGATCGTCGAGATGAGAAACTACCGGAAAACATTTACTTTCAAGCTGGGTTGATATACTCTCGAGGTGATAGTGTTGTAGCATGCTTTTGCCCGGCGGGATCTGGCTAGTTATCGCGAGCTGCGCGTGCTGCGCTTGGTTTGAGTGTTTGGCTCGGGTCGGTCCCATTCCTGGGAAGGTACTAATCCCACCCCACACAGGACCAACAGAATGCTCGATGTAGGTTGCCTGCCACGTAGATTCATACTTTAATGGTTACAATAGGTTATTGACAAAGTGATACGGTGTTACGCACGACTATTGGGTCGTCGCTAAGTTAGAAGGTTCCAGGTTATACTTGCCTGATGCTTCTCTGCTTCCAACATCAACGATCTGTCTCTCAACCATACCGTTGCCTAACAGGCCTTATACGGGCTAAGACCTTTTGAGGGTGTCGAGGAGCAATGCCGGGTAGAGCGCCGGTCAGATCTATATCGGGGTATTGGTCTGGTCGTAGTGATGTCAAGTTATAATCAAGGAAAGAGTCACCAAGGTTTCTGAACAGTAGACACAAGTAACGATGTATGATTGAATACGAAGAACCAAACCAAGTACATGAATGAGTGCCCTTATATATTCTAAGTTCTTCCTTGGTAGAACAGTAGAACAGTTCTAGTATCTACTAGAACTGTTCTACTGTTCTACTTGTCCACTGTCGACCTTTCTGCTACCTGCATAATCACGTGGTTGCCGTCTCATTGGTATGTGCGGTGTTGGGCGTGCACAGGTTTTCCATCCTGTAGAGCTACATATAGACACAAAAGTTCTCACCCAGACTCGCCTCCAGGTTGCAGAGTTCAACAATATTACTTTTCGTTATCAACCAAGGAGTTGGCTTGCTGCGTGGGGGAATGAATCTCGCCTATAAGTATCGCACATATCCTGCTGTCCTCATGAAGCTCACTCTAATCCAAAAATCTTTCCTCGCCAAGTCCCATCTTCCATTTTGTGGAAAAGCCGCGTATCATTACCAACTTCCATACAGATCTCTTCTATGCGGAGACCCTTCACTCAGCGCGACATATGAGGTGGGGTGGCACCACAACTGCTGCGGGCCTTATTTAAAGGAAATTCGGAGCCCGACGTAGAGAGGTTTCGTTATTCCTGCCGAATGTGCCCATTAGATGTTGCATGCTTCGCCAGCACGTTCGTTATCAATTTGGAGTCATCACCATTGGTTCTGGGGTGTAATTGCTGTAGGACAAATTTATAATCTTTTGCTTCTCTAGACATTTGTTCGAGCATTCTGTTTTGAGTAGTTAATACTGCCGTACCAAACCTGACCGAAACGAGTTTCACCTTTCTGTGCGTTCGCACTTCCTCGAGTTATACCAACAATTTATCTGCAGCGTATCACAGCGCTCGCAATTTGGACGCTCGCCAGAGCATTTTGACTTGTTTACCTGGCAAGGTCTGCACGCATGTGTTATTCGTTTCTTTGGACATGGAGCGGCGCGATGTAGTGGGGGGATGGGCATTTTGGGGTTTTCAGTTTGAGTAACAATAGGCTGATGCGAAACAACGTGTTTCAATATCCTGGTATCTTTTGAGTCCGGTGATCCTGAAGCAAGAACAAGTGCTATTAGTAGCCAAAACCTTGAATGAAGAGGTTCGTCTATACCCTGGTCAAGAATCCTAGATATGTCCATATTGGGGTGGGGACGTTGGTTTCCGTGAAAAGATACAGACACGACCCAGGTTTGAGATTTTAGTTGACCAGTGAAGACAGGCCTGAAAAGAAGGGATTTTACTTATATATCTGCTGTCCTGTCAAATTAGCAACGTCGTTCCATGCAAGGAGGCCGAGTAGTATTTACAAATTTATTCTTATTGGTCGGATCTCTAGCCCCAGACTTGAAAGTACTTTCCAAGCGACCCGTCCCGCTCCAGAAACTTTTTTGGTTTTCCCATAACTTCCGTCACTGCAACGATCATGAACGCAGTGCGATGAATATTGAAGCAATCAGCTGATGCTGCAATGGTGCCTGACGCAGTCAAAAGGACCCTCCGTCATCCTGACACCTCTCACTCGATATATAATTGCATTTGTGCATTTATTGGGGAGCTGACCTTCGCATGGAAGGCTAGCAATTAGTCTTTCATGAATCTGCCTGCTACTGTACTTTAATAGTCTCTATTTCCCGGATCCACAGTACCTATATACCCCTGAGATTAACACGCAAGTTCGGTGAAGCTGTTTTTTTCGTTCTTACTTTTCTGTTTCTTCAATTTATCGTTTCAGGGCCAATGGGCGCGACGCGCGCGTCTTCTCCGGTTTAAATACGGATTTAGCCATGTTGTATTAGTGCATCATGTGATTACGTTGAAAAAGCTTCTCTGTGTTCTGCGTCATGGAAGGGGGTAGCGGTCGCTACTTGTACTCCTGCGAATCAAACAACGCACCTCAAGCTCCGATCTATTCCAGGTCTGTACGTGACTTTGATGAAAATCAAAGTGCTTTTATGCTGAGTTCAACCAACTTACTTGAATCGCTTACTATAGTTGGTCGGGGACCAAATAGTATATTCCGCGGGATCCACTCGCCGCAGCACAGTAGCAATTCAGCGGCTGCGCTCCATTTGAACGCTGTTGGCTGTTCTTGACAAGCCACTGACACGTAGTGGCATGCGGGCGACTCCGTAAGGGCTATACTCTGCAGCCGCTAGCATACTAGTTAGTATACTGCTATAGAAATAATATCCAACCGTGGCGATTAATTGGGCTGACTTTCCAGTAAGTCCAGCGCTCATTGGACAACCACCGCTTGGAGTACGGGGAAGGTCGCAGATCGGATGTGTGCTTGTCGACTGCATTCGCGGTCGTCGTTCTTGTAAGTCTCTCTACGACTTTGTCTAGCGCCTCGGCTGAGTCTAGCTCCCCGGGTTGCTCGAAGAGATCCAGGACATCCTTTCCAATCTTCTCCCAGTCCGCTCGGTAGTACGCCGTTCTCGGCTTAGTGGTGGGGTTGCGCCGCGCTTGGAGGTACCATTCTGAATAAGTGCCTCGGTGATCCGAACCATAGTTGTCGTGGTAGAGGTGGCATTTGATGAGTAGGTCTGGTCTGTTTGTCACTGTCTGGTTGATCGTGGAATTTTTTTCCCGGGTGGCTTAACGACCAAAAGGTCGCGGTTCCCCGAGGGAGGCAGCTCTGAAGGCCATGATCATGAAAGAAATTGATCAGTTCGCCGGCGTCCTCGATGAATCGAGCTTGAATGCGGTTGTTCCCCAACGCTGGGTGGTGGCGATTGAAGTCCCCGGCCAAAATAAGGCTAAAAAGGTTCTGCTGTCGTCTCGTGTGACGTTTTGGATCGTGTCGTGGATTGCCGATAAGGTCGCCTCCGCCGATGCTCAATCAGGCGTGTGCATCGGTACGGGCGGAATGTAGACTGAGAAGATCAGGGTCTGGGAGTCGGCCGTCCAGACCTTGATCGCGTCAGGTCCGGGTGGTTGCATCTCACTTGTCGGTGAGAGGAGATGGAGAGTTTGCGATTGACAGATAAGGCTTCGGAATCGAACCGAATCGCTCTCCGCTGTAGGTTGATATAGTCGCCACACGCTGTGGTTCACGTGTGCTCGGTAGGCAATAATCGACGGTTCCTGGATAAGGAGCATGTCTAGTTTCTGGCTTTGATGGTCATTCATGAGAGCTTCCATGCCCGCCCTCGATTTCATTGTGTTTTAGTTGTAGAATTTGGAGGTTGTTCTCTAACATTGCGATGGGGGCGCCGTGGCTGGCGTCGGGCACAGTAAGTCTCCAGTCGGATGTTCACCGCTGCATTCTAGGCAGCGCGCTCTGATGCCCGGAGGACATCTTTCTCGTTCATGTTGGCCGCATCGGGGTGTCTCTTTGCAAGACCGCTAGATGGCCGAATCCTTGGCATCGGAAGCACCTTTTCTTTTTGATCTCACACTTTTCCACTCTTCCAATGTACCGTTGGTCGATTAACAGGCCATTGTCCAGCATCCACTCTGCTGCCTCTAATGAATCAAACCAGAGGCCCATCGAGGCGAACATTCCCAGTTTTTTGTCTCTTTTCTTCAGCCATGCAATGTCTTCGATTCGAAAGCCGCGGTCCGTGAGGTCGTTCTCGTTTGTGATCTTTCCAATGGCTTCGGTTTTTCTTCTTCCAAGGTTTAACCCAGAGGTCGGGATAAGGTGAACAGCTACTCCGAACCGTGGCTTCACTAGTCTGGTGTCATTGCCCAACTCGGTCAGCCACTCGGTGTTATTGCGGGCCGCTTCGGCCGACGCCTGGTTTTTGAATATTATCTCCCGGTTTGTTGGTATATCCTTAATAAATCTGCATTTATGAGACCAAAGCTTAGATTGTGCCCTTCTTGTATAGATAGTCCACCTTCATAAGGAAATTGCCTATTATATAAGGCATTTTTCTTCTTTTACTTCTCATTTGTAGCCCTCCACAGCTTGGTTTTCCTTACATAAGAAAATGACTCCCGCATCACGCTATGGCACGCTTTGTACATCTGTTCCACAACCTGCTTGGTAGGTGTGGGTGGGCTTTCCGCCGATATTTTAGTAGGTCTTTGGCTGATATTTGGTGATTTGCAAGTTCTGCGATGTTCGCGGGTGTGTATGGTTGGTAAATACTCGATCTGCTTGATGGTCGCTCTGGCGCTGGTGTAGGTGTACGAAGCAATATATTGAGATTTGAAAGCACTGGTGTTGGGTCTACTGGTACCAGTCCTGTGGCTTTGAAGCTATTTCGAATCACCTCGATTTTAAAAGCGCCAATACGCGCTTGCGGGTACACTACGAGGAAATCAAGTTTGTCGATATGGCTGATTCCCTGGCTCATTTTTTGGCCACAAAGATGCTGCACGCACATTTAAAACCCGCAGGAAAACCAATATCGACAGGTTGTAATAAAGGCGAAGAATGCGGTGGCATACATATCGGCATAATATCGTGCCCCGCACACACCTTACCGAATTTAGGTGTAAGATGGCTATCATGACCGTCGAGGATCAATAGTCGGAATCTACCACGCGTGCGTATAGTTGTCGAAGGAATGAAGAGCTCTTCAAGCCAACGGAGCCCAATTTCATCAGTAGTCGAACCATTATTGCTGACCTTCGAAGCACCAATCATGTGGTAGATTAGACTGAAACCAGGATTCCTTGTATAATTTGCCCTTAAAGATGATCACTGGTGGAAGCGCCCAACCATTCGCACCGATCGCCTACCATATTACTCAGCGCAAGTAACTCGATTTTGCTGTTGCGCACACTCCCATCGCGAAGCCAGTTTCATCGAAATTGTATATATCCTCAGGTAGTATACCGTAGGTCGCGATTACACGCTCTACCCGCTCGAACCACTCGCGTGGTACACGAGGATCTTCTTGCTGTGCACGCTGGTGGTTACACTTGCGTGAAAAGGTTGACTTGAGTGCTGGTGTGGGTGCGATATAGTTAGTGACCCGGCCTTTGCCTTCTGGGTCAATAGCGCAGTAAGCAGTAAATTAGCCATTTTTGCTGCCATATGAGGTCGCGGAGCTGCACCACGCTCGTCCATCGATATAATCCACCGCTCAAGCAATTCCTCATCTTCTTTTGACAGCTTGTAATACATGTCCTTCCTGGTGAGCTGAATCTTGGTTCGATCTATTGTGTGCCGGAGGCATGGTGATGGATGGAAGATAGAAAGACGTGGTGGGGACGCGTAAAAAAAGCGGGTGGCTCACTCGCCTATGAATTACGTTATTCATATATTCATGAATATTCATATTCCTTCGGAGCTCTAATGATTAATGACGGCGGGCATGGAAAAGAATTCCAAAAAAGTGTGAACTTTGCATCATTTGAGACGGCCAACAAGCAAGAAAATACGATATATTTTTCAACCCAACTTGGAGATTGGCATGCTAATGGAGACAGTATCCGTAATGAGTTCCAAAGTGAAATTAAAAAGATGCCTAGTCCTTAAAGATATATGGGTCATGTGGAACTGCATGGCACAATGTGGGTGGGAAAAGAAACTTCCTTTAAAACACAACTAATGCCGGGACTCCGTAGATAGACGCGAGTTGAGATATTGTTGATCTTAGCGCACATTAACAAGTGTCAAGACCATGAGAGGGATGATTCGGGGGAGACACCTCCCTTCAAGGCCTAGCTACCAATGACGCATTCTGGGGAAATGAGTCAGAGCTGAATTATTGGGGGTCGGAAGCTTGGGAAGGGCGTTCCTGGGCTCGTATAATATTTTTGAATTTCTAGCCAGGACGAGCTCGCAAAACGCTACGGCTTTTGAAATGAAAGATTCATTCACTCTAGATATATATTTAGATGTCATTTTCTGTATTGACACAGTTCAAAGAAAACAGATGCGCCGGAAGTCCTTTTCTGCGTATTGAGTACTTCATGGACCTGGTGAAGACAAAGAGATCCACATTAATAGGAATCTTTTGATAGGTATAACTGGTGGAACGCAACAAGTTTTCTTAGACAAACGCCTAGTTCCATAAAATACGTCATGACACCCCAACTTTGTATTAATCCGAAACAAAGTCTCATTTAGATCCAGCTGGAAACTGGAAAAGTACCGTTCAGCATTTCCGACTGCGAGCCGCAAATATTTTGGATAATCCTTTTGTACAGGATGACCTCGAGTGCCACAGGTATATTCAAAGTGAAGGGCCTCACGGGCGCCACAGACCGCCTCAGTTGGTGTGAAGTTAGGGGCGCCCCTGGCATCAAACTACAGGCGATCCCTCGTTCTGGGACTACCATTTCAGAAAATACGCAGACAACGTTCAAGGCCAGGCAGATATCGGGCGATGAAACTGCATGCGATATCGTTCTCAACGCAACCCCCTCCACCCCAATTCAAGTGACCCTGGTCTCATCCAAAAAGGAGCTGTCACAAATCAATCCCTACGTGTACGACATGCGCTTACAACTTCACCCAAAAGGGCTCTCCGGAGTTATCACAATAGTTCTTGGAAACGATGTCAACCAGGGTACCGTCACTCTACCAAGCTTGACGGCGGTGGGCGATTATGTCGCCACTTAATTACCAATCTGAAGCCATCCCGTCTTCCGAGCGCGTCCCAAGTGGTGACAAAATATCCCTGAAAAGCCCGTCATCTGCTAGCGTCCGGCCAAAGAATCACAGTCTTGATCATCGTACCCGTCTCCTTTGCTACCCCTTACCGCCCTACCGCGGGGTTCATGAATAGTTGGAGGCAGCGCTAAATTCCCGTTGGAGCGTGATGGAGATAGGTGGTGGGACTGTATTAGGCTATCTAGATCGCTGAGCGAGCTATATGTACAATACGGTTGGCCCGAATACATTGAAAGGCAGCTGGTTAACACCGCTTCGTTTTTGCGAGGTATAGCTCGATGCTAGTTTTGGTAACGGGTTTTAGTTTCATTGCTTTTCTTTTTCCCTTTTTGACCATAAGTCTACAAGTTGTTTCTGAGGCCGGTAGTGTGTCAGGCCTGAACCCATAGTGAGTATACGACTTTCCATTTTGTGGCTTAGGTATGCTGACGTGGACAATTCTGAAGCCATTTCAATGAATTCAACAAATTCAATCAACTGTCAACCTTGTTAGTCCCGCTACTGAAGACTCAAAGCCTCGTACTAAAGAGCGTGTACAAAGAGCCGGAGGCTTTCCATTATGGTGGGGATATCATTTGACAACTTGCGCAACCGGTTTGGTTCCATTTATGTTGTGAAGTCGCATTAATGTTTGTTTAATACCGTGTAGCCACTCGTTGAATTGCCATGTCCTCGTTGTAGTCACTATTTCGAAGGTCCTCGCTCCCATTGGTGCTTATACCTTCAATTAACCTCATCGCTTGGGATGGTGCCATTACCGAGGCAATATAAGGATGGCTCGCGAATGGATAAACAGTCTTTCCAACCCACTTACTCTGGGTTTGAACCGCTATTACCAGTTACTCAGTGCTAAATGGAGAATCTAGTTAGCGAAGCAGACGATTTATTGTTATAGTCTCAATCTGGAGCCATTGTTTACCAGTTTGGTACGACTTCGCCTGATTGTGACCAATGATTACGTCATTACTGAAAGAAAAGCGAAGCTAAAACTTCAAACGAGAATTATCGTCCCTACTCAATGTGTTTTTCTTCACGAGTTCCTGATCATCCTGTTTTTTTAGCATACGTCATATAAGAACCATTTCGGCAGGCATTGGGGCTTACCTTGGCCAGTCTGCAAATTTTAACAAAGCCAGAATGCCCTGCGGACATCATGATAGATTGAACAATGTCGAAGCCGCATCTATGGAGTATGCGGCCGCCCATTTTTCGGTGGATTTTATCAGAACATTTGCGGGTGCGAGTAGCGGAATCGCGTCCAGCATAGTGACCTGCCCCCTGGATGTTATCAAAGTAAAGTTGCAAGCTCAAGGTGGTTTACGGCGAGAAACAGCCTCCTCTCGGCTTCCGCACGCGAATCAGAGCTTACTCGGCGTCGGCCGACAGGTGTGGCTTGAGAAAGGATTGCGAGGAATGTACCAGGGCTTAGGGCCAAGTGTACTTGCTTACTTTCCTAGGTGGGCCATTTTCTTCGCTACCTACCATCGAAGCCACGAAGCTTTCGATGAATGGTTTGGTAAGTTCATTCGCTTCTAGCCAACCGTGACTCTGGGAACTGAAATTTGTTACAGACGTAAATAGCCAGTGGGTGACCTCGTTCATGTCATCGCTAACAGCGGGGACTTTCTGCATTACTGCTACCAACCCAATCCTAGTTATCAAAACTAGACTCATGTCGCAGACCAGTATCTCCAACAGGACATATGCGAGGCCGGATTGGCAGTACAAGTCGTCATTCGACGCAGCTCGGCAAATTTACTCCAAGGAGGGTATTCTAGCTTTCTATTCCGGTTTGACACCAGCCCTACTCGGGGTATCGCATCTTGCGATCCAGTTTCCTCTATACGAACATCTGAAGAGGACATTCACGGGATCAGGGCTCGGAGAAGAGAATGAAAAGTCTCGCTATAACATATTGGGAACTCTAATGGCAGCCTCCGTCAGCAAGATAGTTGCCAGTTCGGCAACATATCCTCACGAAGTTATTCGAACCCGGCTTCACATGCAGCAAAGTCCGAAGTTTACGATACCAGCATCACCGTGGTACGGTGGCATAATGGTGACCGCTAATACAGTCTGGCAAAAGGAGGGGTGGCGAGGTTTCTATGCTGGTATGAAGACGAGCATGATACGAGCTGTGCCAGCCTCGGTGACGACCATGTTAGTTTACGAGAATGTCGTCAATTTATTAACGACGCTTAAACTCGATAGCGAAAGAAAATTGGAGAAGGCAACCTTATGATTAGTGGCAGAATTTGAAATCTTTTGCCATAAACTTAGTTTTTCCTACGGTAAACAAGGTGCAAAACGCGCGTAACAGTGCATGCGTGCATGCCGATGCTCCCTCTAAACGGCTGGTATTCAGTAAGCACTGGGGCTCTGAAAGGATCTAATTATTTGCGGTAGGCGTGTGTTCTGCGTGCGCCATCTCCTTGTCACAGCTGGCATGTTATACAAATATTCAAGAACGCAGCAGCTGATCGTTCTCAGAGGGGCCTTGGAATGTGGTAGTTGAGTTGTTTGGGTTTGCACGCTCCCTCGCGCACCAGTTTGGCATTAACAAGATCCAGACTGAAGTTTGCATCAGCACTAGGTATGTGAGCTGGTACAAATTTGCTATTATACCAGCGGACAAGGACTAATTTTCACCGATGCTGTTATATATAGCCGGTAGCGGCAGTGTAAGTGGTTAGCGCTCTGAGGCAACCTGCAGGATGACCAGTTGGTCACTCTTCAATATGCAGGTATCGGGTGCGGGTCCCAACACTGACACAACAATAATCACCATCGCGTATCTATGGAAAGACATAACAACCCGTGGAACTACCTCAGCCTTTTCACAGGATAAATTGAAGGCAATCACAGGCCCCATTAGGTGAGGCTCAAAGTTCACTGTTCAGGAAGCTTGGGACAATCTCAGTGGATCAAACAAACATGTATTTACACAGTTGTTGTAGCCTGCATATCGTTCGCGAAGTTGCATCCCAGGTTACGTGATGTATATAGGTCTGTAGGAGTGGCTGCCTGTTATGCTGCCACTCCGCTAGGCAGAAGGGAGATGAGTCGCTGCGACTATAAGTAGCTGGATCTTTTCCCATAGACTGAATATGATCATCACACTTGTATCTTAATCCAAGGTTCCAACTCGCAAAGCGATATGTAGGCTACAGCAACTATATATATCCATGTATGTGCATGTATGATGTTCCAATTCCTGAAAACGAACTTAGAGCCTCGTCAAGGCCTATTGTGGCCTAATTGCCGTTCCCGTTATTAGGCTGCCCTTGTGGCGCGCGACTTCGAAACCGCTGTGACGCCTCGGCGAAGTCTAGCACGGCTTCGACCGTCCTAGCCCACGACACGCTGTCTGGTTTACTTCTCTCACCTCCTTTGGAGCCTCCTAGCAGCCTCGACACGCTATTGAATGCGTCCCCCACTTTTCTCCTTAATTCCCTTCGCAATTGGTGGAGCCTTGGACAGTCCAATAGCACATGGGTGACTGTTTCTTTGCGCCGCATGCGCACCGATCGTCGTCACAGAAGCCAACGGTTTTGCGGTATATGGATAACCAATTGTGACCCGTGCGCAGTTGCGTCAGCAAGTACGCCCGGTTCCTGGGCAGATTTCCGTACAGTTTTCTGGTGTAGGTGGCTGGTAAAGCGCTGTCAATTCTCCGCAGGTGACCGCCTTTGGTGGATGAATTCCATTCCCGCTCTCACTGGGCGCGGATGTTACTGCGAGTAAACGCCTTCTCCCTTGTCAGCAAAGGGCGGAAGGGATGTGTTTTACCCGGGCATGCAGCGTACTTGGCTGCGTCGTTTCCTGGATTATCGCAATGCCCCGGCGCCCACTGGAGACGAAGAGCTACTCCCGTCGCTTGAACCTCCGTGGCCGCCTGGAGAATGGCGTGGACAACCCTTTGTCCAGATTGATACCCACGTTTTGGATTGCCTGCAAGGCTGATATGCTGTCACATAGGATCGTGGCTGTCGCATTTCCGCTATCTGCAGTTCTTAGGCGCTGATGAGCAAGCTTGAACACTATGCTGATAGCATAGAAAATCACTATCAGTTCAGCTACGTGAACCGACCACCGGTCCATCGGTCCTACCTGGACCTGCTTCGACTCCATGACTTCTAGGTTGTTGTCAAGTGCTACCAGCACAGTGACAGTCTGGCATAGCAGACCGGTCGATATCAATGGAGAGAGAACACAGCCAACCACTCCCACGCTCGCTTCGGACGTAGAGAGCGATCTCTGTTGTTGGTGATCGTACTGGACTTGATACTATATCATGAATGAAGAATCTGGTGAATAACTGTAGTCATATTGGGAAAATGGGATGATGCTGATATCTTTTGTGAGAGAAGACTGCATATCTCCTGAGGTATTTGTGACGCCTCAGGTCGCTCATGTGCTACTGTCAGTGGTTCCACCACTACAATATCTTGTACGTGCACCTCATATTTAGTTCGTTCCTAGTTCCTACCAATAATTAGTGATGGCTGGTTTTAGTCAAATACCTAAGGAAAACAGAATTCAGGATAGGTTATAGCCGGATGGCTCTTGGTGGTGTTGTTACAGACATCAAACCCACCTTCACGTTGAATTGCTCGAACAGTGATATGCCAGATATCGTCCAGAGCGCGGTGAGTATCACAAATATATAGTTGATGCTCAAAGGACAGTCGACGTAGGGGACCTAGAGAATCCGGGGATCTCCTGGCAAGAGCTGCTTGCGCGCAATATGTTAGAAGACGATGTCAATGAGAGAAGGATACACGCGGTCAGCTTGACTGACCTGCAGCTGCAGTGGCATCCAGGGTAAATGGTTTTTGCACATATTGCTCGGACTTGGGTAGAGCAAAGCGTGCTTAGGCATCAAACTACCAAACATATGTCCAAAGACACCACAACTCTTCTGACACCCACATGATGCAGTTTCATGTATGTTCGACTGGTTCATTTACGCTCGCTCGATTTCGTCGAACAGCTCAGCAACGCGGAAAGGGATCAAGTGAGACTGTATCGGGCGGTGATTCTTGGCTCAGCTGTGACTCGGGACCAGACGGTCTCGTCTTCTCGGTTCGTAGCTGAGATGACCAACGTTAATCTGTAGGCTAGAAATGACGGGACCTTTGCCTCACCTTCTCCTTGCACGCAGACTTGGACTAACAACTTGGCTGTCTGCGAGAGTACGGCTCACCTGTCATTAAGCAGGATAAAACATCAGGCTTTATCGGTGTCTGTCGGACATCCAGGCTTGGAAAGATGCCAGATGCCATCCGAGGACAATGAGGATCACCCATTGGACGGCAGGAACCCAAGCCACAAGGATGCTATCCCTTTGACGGTGTTCGAATGTGGTGCGACAAACAGTGGTATGCGCTCATTGGAATTGGGTCTTGTATCAGGTTGACACATGATCTGATGCACATAATCGACGGAGGGAAAAAAGCCGAGGTATTAAATTCGGGCGTTCCGGTGACTTATCATCGATGCCACCAGTAGTCATGTGGAAGTGATAGACAGCATGCGATCGCATTAGTATAGGGGAGCTCGAGCAGGCAAGACATTTGCTCGCTTCACATATGACTCGAGTGACAGGAATATGAGGGTGTCCTGTTGTACGATCCGAGTCAGCCTGGATTGATCCAGTTGGACGAGGTGTTGTAGCTTACCTTGTTCATGAAGAATCCCCAGAGTGTACGCTTGAGACGGGACGATCACTTAGCATCGTGATCATATCAACTTACCAACTAGATCACTTCCAGTTCTCTTCGGCAATGCAGTCACCATTCATGCCATGTTGCATCCAGGTTCGTCGCACTCTCCGGCTGTCGCTTCGAGGAAGCCGCCTGGATGCACCGGACAAGTTCCCGTGACGAATCCACCTGTGACAAAAATTGTACAGTCGTAATGGGAGACCGCTTCGTGTAGACGGCGAGAGGTTGAGGCACTCCGCCGTTCATGGTGTGAAGGCGGTGAGGGGGAGAGCGAAAGACGCGATGGAGCGCGTCGTAGTGTCTTATCTGACTCGGCGGGAATAGGTTACTCGCCACAACATTTTTCAGTGGCAATGGGCTGCTCCTACAATGGCATGAAAATCAGTAATGGTGTTCGTGTTTTGGGGTATGTACAAGACTTGGCACAAATAATTGGATCCGGCGCAGCAGGAGGCGCGATAACTCACTTACCTTACCATGAGGTCTCACGCTTTTGCGCGACGAAGTTTGATGTCCGGACCCTGTTGTGGAATCATTACTGCTCGAGCCATTATACATTCGACTAGACGTTCAAGACGTAATAATCGGTTACTAGTCTCCGACAGACTTCTCCTGCCTCTTGGCTAGTGGAGGCACCCACCAAACCTAGGTAGGAAAGCTCTGCTAGTGACGGAAGTGGATCACCGTGCTCTATGATAGCAGCATCAGGTGCTACCCTACCTATTCCCCCTAAAATTATAGCGAGGTCTAATCCCACCATTCAGGAACCTCTTGTGTATGATGAGTCGGCTGCTATATCTGCCTTTTTCTAGGTTGGGTTGCCGTTGGCTTCGCGGTGCAACCACAGCAAGTCCGGTATTGAGTAAATCCCGTACCCGCGCCCTATTAGGTAAGTCGACCCAATGAGTTAACGTGTTTGCCAAGCGAGCCGCCACCCCAAGCGAGCCGCCATCTCCAAAACACATAGTAAATGCGACAAATTATAGCTTCATGTTTCAACCACCACAACTTAATTTAATTTCCGCTACTAGCAGATAGGTATTGATAAGCATTTTTAGTAACATATAGCAATTTTAACGAAATCGAAGGTTTACATTATTGTCGTATTGAAAATTACGTCGCTAGGCTCCAAAAATATATATATGTTAGTCAATAAATCATTAAGTTCCATAAAACTGCCTAAAGCAGCTATATATCATATAAAAACCATAGAATTAAAAGGAAAAATTAGTATAGACAACTGTTGTTGAGATATTAAGTTGTAATCTATCGCATTTACTATGTGTTTTGGAGATGGCGGCTCGCTTGGGGTGGCGGCTCGCTTGGCAAACACGTTAACGTTAGCCCGTAACTAACTAAACAGGTGAACCAAACATGGTTTGCGATTGTGGGGGGCTAGCACGGTGCACACCTACCCCAGCTGTCAGCACGTGATCCAACGGACTCGCGAGAACGTAGCTAATAGTTATTTATTTTTTTATCTTGATGATGGGAGCCGCATGCAAAGTAAGCAATTAGTCGTGCCGCATGAAGTCGGGCTGGGAGTTAACTACATTTCAGCATCACCCCATATAGGGGTGGCCGATCGTATTGGGCCCGTGCCATTTCGCTCAGAGTAATCGATGGACGATTGACAGATCGACCCACCTGTCGAATAACCGAGGCTTTTGCGCCCCTATGGCACACCCAACTTCTGACTTCAGATGTAAGGCTTTCCCATAAGTAAGCTCGAGGATACCAAGTGATGAGGCCTCTGATCAATAAGGCCAATTTGCTAGTTCAGTTTGGTTAACACCGTACTGAGGCTTGCGTCCGTTACATCGCAAGCCGCAGAATCATCGTGCTCCATATAACATACTTTGACCATCATTGCCGGAACCCACTAGGAATTTTTGGCGTACCCCTGGTTACTCACTCACTATCTCACTCCAAGTTATGATATTTTTGGCTTGTACCTGTCCTCGGCGTCAAACGATACGTCTGATGGTTTGCACACAATGACTGTCGATGCACCCCAATCCTCGTTAAATACTATCAACTTCGTTACCCAATGTCTGTGTATCCCCATTATTACTATATTTGTGGCACTGCGGTTCGCAGTCCGTATATATTTTAACCAGTTTATCCTGGTTGAGGATGGTACGTACACAACCTTACTCACTGAGATTTATGATATTGTGCTGACCATAATTCAGCTTTCTGCCTACTCGCATGGGCAAGTAAGCTGTCTTCTTACTCCAAATATCCACTAACCCTTCATAGGCTTTGTTTATGGCTTATTGCGGCATTGCAATTGTTCGTGAGTAATTCTTCTTTCCTACCGCAGTTCGGCGCTGAGTAAGGAAGTGGGAAACTATGGCGCAGGCTATCACTACACAGTAGTGTCAGATGATTTCCAAGTTACCTTTCGCAAAGTAGTAGGCCTACACTCCTCAGTATTTTTCATGCTAATATAAACAGTGGTGTTACATTGCGACCGTCGTCTATTGCCCCATGATTCTCTTCGTGAAATACGCTCTTCTTTCTATCCTGATCCGGATCTTTTCCCCATACAAATCCAGGATCTTGTTTATCTATGTCCTTCTTGGTTGCCTTACTGTCTACTATATGATCGCAGAAATAGTCAAAATCCGGATGTGCGATCCGATTCCCGCGTATTGGACCCTAGATGCTGGTGCAAGCTGTCTCGATCAACGCGCTGCTCTTATCGCCGACTCGGTCATCAGTGTGGTCACTGACGCTATCATTCTTGTGTTACCACTTCCATTGACCTGGTCGCTTCAGATGTCCCGGAACAAGAAGATGCGTGTGGTCGGCATTCTCTCAGCGGGTGGCCTCGCGACGGCTTTTAGCATCTACAGACTCATTTTGGTTCTGCGAGACGGGAGTTCCATGAATATGACGGTAGTATTTACTTGTGTCATCCTCTCAGGGTAAGTTTCTCTCAACCCATGATTTCATACCTGAAATACATCAATTCAAAAACATAGCAGAAACGCAGAAGGCGGCATGGGTCTGATCTGCGCCTGCCTGCCCACCCTCAATATCCTTATCAGCAGACTTCGCAAGGCAGGGTACGGTTATGGGTCGAACCAATATTACCCCCAGGATTCATCTGTGCAGCTCAGCAAAATAAGAGGCAAAGACTGCAAGAGAGATTCAATGAATAGATCAAGGAGCCCCAAGCACCAATTTGTTCCTGGCTCCGACCAAAGTCATTTGATTTCGTGCGCAGATCCAGTGGGCATGGCACCTTCAAGCGATGGGTACATTCACATGACGACGGATGTCTCGCAAACCGTGGAGATTATTGATGGACCTGAAAAAGAATGTCGTCCGCTTTAAAATCGGGTCAGAAGGACGGATTTGCTGGAGCTTTTATCCCAAGTGCAAGTCACCCTTTTCATTTATTTGGCTTTGAAGGTAAAGCGCAATCCTACATTTTAAAGCTGCTTCATGGGCGCTTTTCGAATCACTGCCTTTTGCCCAAGTCTACCTATAGAGGTGCATATATTATAACATCTTAATTCACCTGATTGTTTCTTCAAAGCCACTGTTGTCACACCCACCGGTATGGATCCCGAGGTAGTCTTCGAGAAGGCGAAAGCCATTGTCGGACGATATCCAGAAGCTCAGATTGAGTTGGAAGGGGCGGACAGAGGGGACATATCAGCCGCGGATCACGAGATGCCAGTCATCCTCCAGAATGTTGTCACGAAGCTTGGTTGGCCTAAGCCCAAGCTTACTCCTGACATCGCGATTTCTTGTCTCCGGTATTGGAGATATCGTAGGATCCCTGGGTTCTGGTATGGCCCTGACGGTGACAATGTTAGCGCGGCTAACGAATACGTGGAGATCGAACAGGTGCTCCACCTTGTTCGTACTTACGTGCTGGCTTCGGCGCAGTATTTACAGGAAAAAACCCTTCGTGATGTCCGCAATGATAACAAGGAGCTTGTTGGGATGCTTGCCTTTGTTGAAGGAATCCATGTGGACATGAGCGGAAAAAGAATAAAGCTCAACAATGTTTTAGCTTTTGAAATTACTAGCAAGGAGAACAAGATCTTTTTCCGCAAACCTGAAATTCCTCGAATCTAAACGCTCAATTACCTTCCTGTCCTTAATACGGCCTTTTTAGTTTAATTTCGACATAAATGAATAGTCTAACTGCGATGGAAGCTTTTGCTGTCTACTGTGATTGTCATTTGTTGCCAACGTCAATTGAAATCGGATATAGTATCCTCGAAAGCTGATATCGTTATTTCAAGGACTGCGGTCGTGTATAGAGATGACACAAATCCCATATTATGCGGCAATACTAGATAGTTCTGGTGACGTGATTGCAACTGAAACTTTAGTGGTTTCTCGTGTGTTTATTTGTGTCACCGGTGCCGTTCACTAGCCCCATGCCATAATTGAAGCCCAGGGAAAGAGTCCAACGCGGTCAAGATAGAATTTGTTATTTCATAAATCAACTAGGTGCTTATCGACGGACTTGATGGAATTATAGGTGGGCCTAATTTGCATCAATATTGGAGGGATTGACCATCAGAAAATTGTCAGATGTCTTTGTCGTGACAAACGAGCTAGGAGTGTTCGTGACTTGCACGGCGCCATTGAAACAACATCTAATATCGGGATTCTTTACTTCCTTCAGGTCAATTAGTTGATCGGATACCATGACCTAATTGCCTTTTTTTTATAGCAGGGACAAGCTATGTTGAGATTCATGATGCTCCAGGCATGTAATGCCCACTCTTTCAGGCATGAATTTAGTGATCAGCATTAAACCTACCATTGAGAGTCCATTGAGAGTATAGTTCAGGAGAAATGCTCTTCATTTATATAGGATCTCTCTCATTGAGAGAGATCAGGCTTAAACAACCTCGCTGGCCTTGACATACATGCTTCCCAGTAAATTCATCGTGTAATTTCAACAAGCTAGTATTAAACGGGAAAGCCCGACTCGTGGTTTGTGGTTATTAATGTCAAGTTCGGAAATATATTTTCTCCATGCGCGTTCATCACCAGCGAGCTGCCGAATGAGCCACATTGACAATCAGCTCTACATCCAATCATACCCATTCAAGGCACCCAACGTCACTGAACAACACATCTTTGAATGCCACTGGACGTACGCATAGTTTCTTCCCCAATAAATCCTTCAAGCCGTGATAAAGGTGCTGAAAAACCAAATCAGTCATTGTCCTGTGATGAATGTAGCCACGCCTTTGCTACGGCCACGGGCGTGCATCGGCCGTTGATCGACGCTATATTGATCAAAGTCCACCAAAGTCATAAACTTGAACACTTGGCATTTGACCCACAATACGATGAGACTTAATCAACTCCCCCGACCAACACGTTGATCATTACAGTATCACTAGTTTAGATGAACTGCCAACTGTTCGCTGAAAAAAAAAAAAAGGCAATTTCTCGCCAAAACCTGTCCGCCTTGATTGGCTTCTGCGGTGACCGTAAGACTCAGTACATAGTCACCTGCATCGGCATTGTATATAAAAGACACTAAGGGTTTATGGAAACGGTGCTGTAGAGAGCCTTGACCTACACCTATGGAAGAAATGGATGCCACAAACGGCTCGCCAGGCCCGGAAAACAAAGCGACCAGCAGCCCAGTAAATTGCCAATCCTTAGTGTAGAAGACAGTTTGCAAGAATCTAATACTGTCCCTATAGTTAGTTCTCTACCGCATTAGGATGATGGGCACTGATCAAACCAGATCCCTAGGTCGGTAGCCCTTTGGGAACCCTACGTATGATATCCTACGCAGACCGCGGTACCTTTCAATCACCCATTGAGCATCAGGGTTCAATACGTATAAGATGCCAAGCACTTAGGCAGTGGTCAGTCCTAACGTAACCAAACTCAGACTAGTGTGTTCTCATATAAAGGCCGGAAAGCGACACGCCAATGTTAATGTGTAGGTTGTGCTTGAATTAAACAGGCTCAATGAAATGCGCAGATATTCTTGGTGAAGCCATGGTGATGCTGCAAGCCAAAACAATCAGACAATAGTAGTTTGTCGCCTGTGCAGTGATAGAAAGTTCGGGGATGCGGACAACACGAGGCTGCGCCCTCCATCCTGTCAACCGTATCCCTCTCAGCCTAATACGGACCCCTCCGTTG
The DNA here is from genome assembly GCF_001773325.1 of Penicillium arizonense. Lineage (NCBI taxonomy): Eukaryota > Fungi > Ascomycota > Eurotiomycetes > Eurotiales > Aspergillaceae > Penicillium > Penicillium arizonense. Next base: position 5,775 of record NW_019173345.1, on the reverse strand, counting down.
ACTAGTAGAATGGGGAAGACCTATAAATTGACGGAACCATAGATGCTAAGCAGTGGGATGTTTGGAGATCGCATGGGTCTGTGTCTTTGACTGCAGCAACCCCTGGTCGTGGGTAGCCAATCAAACCTGTACACCGTAGAGCAAAATAATGTAGGTTGGCTGCATTCCAGGAATTTTGGTTTTATCTGTAACTCGAAATTTATAGGCAGCTGCGTTAGCCAATGACAGAATGCTCTGCATAGCCCGACCGGGATTCCTCTGCTAAAGGATTTCAGTGGTCTCACCAATCCGTCATCCATCTATCCCTCCTCTAATCCTCCTCTATCCCTTGTTCACTTCCCATTTCTCTTATCAACCCCCGGACTTCCAGCTGAAATCTCCCTCGCAAATCATTTAACAGTGCGGAAGCCTGGAAGAGAGTAGAAAACATCACCTACAATCTTGTCATAATCTGGCACAAGGAAAGATAGTGAACAAACGTGTTTCCGGGGCAATTCTCTTGCTGAACCATACATCCCAATCTACCAATCATCAAAAGTACAGTAGAATTCGAAAACAGGTTATCCCCAGACACACACGCTTTCTTTCCCAGCCTTTCTTTCCCAGCCTTTCTTTCCCAGCGCCTCAGTCCAATCACTTGTGTTCCTGTTCAAAACCTATGGCTGCGCCATACAGCAAACAACCTCCTGTAATCCAGTCAAGAACACCTCCTGCGCGTGCGACGACTGCCTCCGCTAAACCCGAGAAGAACCACCTGGGTGGGCGCTGTTCTACATCTGACCCAGAAGTGCTGGCTTCGTCCGACGATGATAGGAACCTCGCGCCGCTGACGCAGAGAATTACTGCACCTGCAACTAAGCCAGAGTGTCGGGCCTGATGGTTGAATGACGTGTCACTTGCAGACGAGCAAAAGCAGTCTCTGCCGAGGGGCCCGATTACTTCTGGTGTCTCATCAAGCACTTTTAGTGACGAGGTACCATGGACAGCAAACACCAGCGCCAGCAGGAGGTACTCCAACTGGAGTCAATCCTGGAGAATCTCTTTCCCCTTGGGCATTGACACCTGCAACACTGAATCCCGGAAGGAACTACCACCGCACTTGTCCGAGATAGTGACCTCTCCGAAAATGGCCAACCCCTCGCCTGCGAGTGGCCCTCTTGATGACGAAATGCTGAACCCCATCACTCACACCATCCTCACTGAATCAGACATTACATGCTCGATCCCTTTGCATCTGACCCCCAAGACCTGCTGTTCCCAGTCATCCTCTGTCGGGCAGATGTCTACTTTCAAGCCACATGCTCGGCGGCCAAGTGTGCTCAGGGAACTGCGACACGATTCCGCCAGCTTCGGCCGTGTTGGTGACGAGAGCCTCAACAACCCTGATGGGGACCTCAGCCACCCCGCCGATCAAGCTCGGACGATCGAGCAGCTGGCACGCGAAAATGCTCTTTTACGCCAGGAGGTTACAGGTCAAGATCTTTCACTTCCTCGCATTCGGGGTAGTATGTCTAAAGAGGATCTCGTTGTAGAAGATCTGGGGGAATTGCGCGACGTCCAACGTTACAGTAACTTGGGCAGCAACGCGAGGCGACCCTTTTCCGAGCATTCACCCGATTTAGAGCAGCGATTTTCATCATTCACTACGGAGTATGTTCGCAAGTCTCATCGGCAGACCGCGCCTGGGTTTGGAAGCGTCACCGATATCCCTCTCAGTCGTCGCCACACATTTGCCGATATTCACATGCGTCATACCTCTATCAGCTCGGTTGACTCGCACGCATCTGCTACCACTCCGTCTGGGCTTAGAGACCGCGATGAAGGGTATGGAAATAGCAAGTACTTTTCCGACCCTTCTATGCTTCCCCAAACCTTTTACCCGTGCGGACAGACATTGTGTGATGAGTGTTTATCGGACATTCCGCTCTCTCCCAGTCGATATGCGATTTCTGGTGCTGATGACCGTCAACCGCAACTCTTGTCACACACACAAAAAAATCAACTTCTGTACCTTGTTACATTCAAATGTCACCGCGCAAATGTCTTCTATGTTCAGAAGGATAGTGATATTAAAGTGAAGGACGGTGATCTTGTCATCGTCGAGGCTGACCGAGGCACGGACTTGGGCACTGTACAGCATGTCAATGTGACAATACAGAAGGCGCGCGAGCTCAAACAGCAGTATTCCCAGGAGCACTACAAACGGCTCATGTTTTTTTCCCACCAGGGACAACATGAGGGCCCGAACTTGGCCAATGCAGGCCTGCAAATCCTCAATACCACGGGCGGCATGGGCACCCACGCAAATGGTGTGCAGGAGACCGGTGCAGATATCAAGCCCAAGCTCATCAAGCGCCTCGCACAGAACCATGAGATCGAAATTCTGCGTAACAAGGCAGGAAACGAGGCCAATGCTAAGCGGATCGGTCAGCAAAAAGTCGCCGAACATCGGCTAAACATTCAAATTCTAGACGCCGAGCTTCAAATGGACTGGAAGAAACTCACATTCTACTACTTCGCGGATTCGTATATCAACTTCAACTCATTGGTGGCCGACTTGTTCAAAGTCTATAAAACCCGAATCTGGATGTCCGCCATCAATCCTGCCGCTTTTGTGATGCCGCCGACAGCCGGCCTGCAGGGGCCCGGTGGGTTGAGCAACCCACTTTACAGACAAGACGAACAATATACCGATTGTCGCCACCTGTATGACGGCTTAGCCTACAGTGGAGTACCGGATGCGGTCAATACTCAATGTGAGGGAAGGGTAAACCAGGTGGGCATGCTTTGCACCGCTTATAATGAACCTTACGAACCGTTCGCTCAGCCATCACGCCAAGTGGCCGCGGCGCAAACTGACGCCTTTACCCAATTCTCTCCGGCCACCCATGACGACATGGAGATGAACCCGTCCGACTATCTCGCTGGCAATGCCGGCTCCAGCTGCGCAGCCTGCATGCACCCAACAAGGCGATTGGACTGGCCGATTCCAGGGGATATCGCTCCACTCCTGATCTTCTATATACCTCTGCTCAATTTGGAGATCATCCTTTGTAATAGGACCGGCTATTGATCACCACGTTTGTGGCTATGTATTTTTATTTTATTCTATTTTGTTACCTTGACCAGACTTCTATTTTTTTTTTTTTTCTTTTTCGAAATGCTGCTTAGCCAAATCCAGAGCCCAGACCAATCGTAAATGCATTTGCCGAGCTGAGACTTGTAGATCCAAACCCAAAGAGGAACTACAGCTGTATTAGAAATAATGCAAATGTGATGGAGAATTTCATGACAAGCGAGGGGAAGTCTGCGCAATGACATTTTTGATCTCGTATCAAAAATACGCTATTTGTTTATGTCCTGCTGCGCGTCGTTAGTGGTCGGGACTTTCGGCCGAAACTTTGAAGCCAGGGGTTCTTCTCTGCAGCAAATGGTTAACAGGGAGAAGGAGACATGCACGATTAGGACTGCAGTCCAAGCGATATGATGGTGGCCAAATGACACAGTGTGTCTAGTTTGTCCATTTCAAATATAGCGATTTCAAATGTGAGAGACTAGGGTATGTCAGTGGTAAATCACCGAGTTTTAGTATGCACGGAACAGACGGACGGGGAAGACTAAAGGAGAAACACCTGTTTAGTGATGATCAATTGCTAATTACGAAACCTTGCTGATTCACTGATCGTTGACAGGCTATTATGACACGGCATTTTTGGTTGGGGGACCAGTACTTTTGTTCTAAAGTGATCCGCATTCCGAGTCCGCTGGAGCTTGGAAACGTTTAGATTACTCTAAGGATTGCCTTGCTCTAGTCCTCGGCGAAGTATTTCCATAAAATATCTCCAAGCTGTCATCCGGCTAAGCCGGAAACTACTTCATTTGCCCGCCCAGTGCACATAGACATATTGAGGCTCAGGTGGTATTTCCATAATTGGTGAAATTTCGTCGTTCTAAGGTAGAGGCCCAAGTCTCAAAGGCACCCGCCAAGGCCATGGTCGGCGCATGAACCTCAACATGGGTATGTGGGCAATTTTGACAGTCGCATACGTCATAATTAGGGTGACCACTAAGCCAGACAACGGTTCCAGCTAGGATATCCGCTTGGCTGCAGATGTCGGCTTCCGTGGCTAACTTTGATTGTTCGATGATACCTACAATTGTTAGACCAATTATTGACTGGCCGAATTATAAGGGCCCCTCTCTATAAATCCCTTCATCTCCTGCTTTTCCTTTCACACAAAATATCCACCATTCAAGCGCCCTGCTTGTCCAATCAACCATCCAAATGTCACTGGCTACAAATTCTTCGGATGTGATCATCATTGATTCTAAGCCTCCCTCCCTGTTCAATCTGACAGCCAGTAAGACTACTGTTGCGAGCGCTCGTCCAAGGGTTTGAGTTTCAATTCCTAAGGAAAACCATACTATCATTCGTCTTAAGCGGCTTTTGCTTGTGAATACGGGCTGATATAGTATTTAATAGCATCCCCGTCGTTACAAAACCGTGATGAGAGGGGCTTTCCTCATTTTGCAGTTATTTACATCGATCAAGCAGGTAATATCCGCCATAAAACTTCGACTTCCATCTCTAAAAATCGTGACCGCATCCTGTCACCAGAAGTCACAACCCGATTTCTACAAGCGGTCTCGGCATTCGAAGATAATTCAGATAAGATTCAATGTTGGTGAAATCCTTGACTGCATCTTGTTTGTTAGACTAACCCGAAGAACTGGAATAGGTATACAGGCAACGCCGCCTCTCGGGCTGCTAAGTCGCGGAACCTCTGCCCAACCCAAACAAACCTATAACCTTCAACCAGCGGGGCTATCACAGACTCAGGCTCATATCGCTAGACAAATAGCCCCAGCACCTCATGAATTGCCAGTCCAGTGGCCTGAAAAGCTAGTCCATCAATCTGTGAGAACCAGTGTATCTTCGCAGGATGAGGTTACACCACAAATGGCAGAGACCGTGTTAAATTCCAAGAATATTATGATCTCTCTTGGGAACCCAAGCGTTCTTCGTCGGTACTACGAAAAGGTTTTCGAAAATCTGCTACAGACGAATTGCAGGATTCTTGCAAAAGTGTATGTCAGGCTTGTCGAGCCGCGGAAACAGGTCAAATTTCCCTACAATGGGCGAAAGAATTTGGCAGGGATAACATACCAATGCAGTCCTGATGAGACTAAGCCGCCATGGTGGCCGCTTGAAGTGCGACATCGAGAGCCAGATCATCTGTACAAAGCCGGTGAGTACTTTCCTTCTCTCTGCGCGTACCGACATACCTTGACTATCGATCTAGAACGAATCGAGCTGCTCATTCATATTCTTTGTGAATTACGCGCCAGCCACGGAGTCACTGCGCGCAGATTGAGAGCGGCAGATGAGATCATCCGACGACAGATATGTCCAACCGATCGAATAAATCTACTTGATGAACTATACTACGTGCGAGAGAATGAAGAGAAACTTCTCGATGGTACTCACAGTATGTATGTCTCCATACCCGTGGAGCTTATTCTGATTATTTGCAGGCGTGAATGCGAGAGTTTCAATTTCGCGGGACAACGTGCCGAACGACTTGGAACTTACCATCATTCAAAATCCCATTTGCGTAAGAAGCTCCCCACGCAGCCAGATGTCTGAAGCACAGCCGATACCTCAAGATCCTCTCATGCTCAGCGGGCCAATCCGAGAGGTTGCACACATTGTGCCACTCGATTCTGGGGCGCCTGATAGCGAAACAACACGGTCTCCTCACCAGATGTCCTTCA
>NW_019173344.1:0-31126 GCF_001773325.1 Penicillium arizonense | reverse complement strand
TGTAAGGGGGTGGTTCATTTGGGGTGTATGGAGGGATGGCTCGCCCATCGATTACCGGGAAATAACACCTCTTGCCCGCCACAGTACGTATCCCATCACCCTCTGTTACCCGGTTCATTCACTAATACAGATACAGTCGATGTCATGGATCGTTCAGTGCTCTCTTACGCTCATCCGCTGTTGAAAATACTACTGCCGAGTCGACAGCAGAAACACCTCTCGATGCCACATACACACTTGTAGAAGAAACAAGGGTTCCAACAACACCTCCACAGCTTCGGTCAACCCCACCTACCCGGCGTTCAGACCGTCTTCAGGTCTCAAGCTCATCTCTTATTCGTCGATCGCCTCGATCGAGGCGGGTTCCCGATCGCTTCCGACCATAGTCTAGGCTTCAGATGGACGAGAGCTGAGTGATGAATACACGAAACCATTTCATATACTGCATGAGATTCGCCCTGGGGCTATGTACACCGTATTCAGCACCGTCGTGAGTAGACACAAACAGTAGTCCATTTTAAATCTCATTGAGGATGCATGACATTAAACCGGTTGGAGTTTGCGGGGCAGTGCATGAGCAGACATGGTTGGGCCGTTGCAGGGCCGGCTCCACCGCGGTGATCTATGTCTAACCGCAACTTTGAACGCTTGACCACCAAGGAGATTGGACAACCGTATACACAAACAGCCATGCTCGGCTCGTAAGGTCAGTGTCAAGCTTGCTCCGCAGGGAGTCAGCAGTAACCTTCCATCTCTGCGACCTCATTATAAACATAGTGATTACCTCAACGTCTCTGGATACAATATTTCCGCTGCTCAATGTAGCATTGAGCAATACGACGTTGCTTGGATACTTTAGAACCAAGTCTGCCTTCTCGAAACATTCCTTACAAGATGGATTCAATCCAGCGCCAGCCCTTTCAACCTCTGGAGCTGTGGCGTGACGGGACGCCCGATTGGGCGACTTTGGAAAGAACATCTCATCCTTCTGCGCCATCTTCTACGCCCCAGCCCGATCCAGCGATAACCCCGTCTACTCTGGCTCTGCCTCGTCCAGCGCTGCAGAAAGATCAAATTGAAGTTCAGACAATTCACCCGGTCTTTCGAGACCCCTGGCAGACGTATGAGGCGATCGTGGTGATTTTTCAAGGACAGTCTGTCTTTCTGGCCCGACACAGGAAAAGCAAAGCAACACTCGTCAATATCCATCTTTTGAAGCAACAATCCTCATCCATCAAGCCATTGCTGGAAACAATCAGCCAATTATCTCACCCCAGCTTTCTAGGCCTGGTAGCGTGCTATTGTTGGGAGGAGCAGGTGTTTCTGGTCCGGGAGCCAGTAGAGCTCTCGGTGAGTCACATCCTCGCATCAAGGTGCACTATCACTGAGGGTGAGATTGCTGCAATTGTTCGGCCGGTACGTACTACTCTCAAGGGTCGACATGAAAAGCCAAACGATGCTCATGCCCGATAGGTCCTCGAAGGAATTCAATATCTGCGCTGCCAGGGGAGAGCACTTGCAGTCTTAAGTGCTGATACCATGTTACTCACGGAGTTCGGTGGTGTCAGGATCGGTGGGTAGATACCCGAGCATAACTGGCGGACCAGGTGAGCATGAGATCCTGACAATTGGCAATGTGGCAGCGGGAGTGGAGCAAATTTGCCAGATCGATGCAGCCGAGATGGACGCAGCCACGATGAAGCTGTTTGCTTTGGCGGAGGTGGTAGAGAGACTGATCATGAAGAATCCTTCGCAATACCCATGGAGTGCCGAAGTTAAGGGTCTGCCTGACAAGCTGAAACGATGCAATTCACCGGAGAAGCTGCTACGCGTAAGCCTTGACCGCCCAGCCCTTTGAGCCACATGCTGACCAATCAGAGCAAATTGTTCGAGCAATCGGGGGACGAGGGCGAATTGAAGATGCTGGTGAACGCGGCCAACAAGACAGCTTATCACAATCTAGAATCGTTCAAGCGCATATGAGCGTAATGATGCGCCGTTGCGGAGGACATCAGTTCCTCTTATCAGTTGGCTGGCGATATAATACGATCGGAATGTTTCGTTCTACGGCTGATGGTGCAGAAATTGGAGGCAATTTGCAGCTCCATCTGAGATCCTTGCGATGTCTTTCTTGGTATAGCCAAACATCATCCACGTTCCACTGACTAGCAAAGTACTCACTACGATTACTTTTACCGCCGGATATTACCATATACTTCTGGTCCCTCTTAATCTGAATGGATTTGTCACTACCACTGCCTTCGACCCTGCTCTCAATGTGCGCTGTACGCTTTGCAATTGAATTCAAATACACATGTATGAAGGTAAGCAGCTCATTGAGATTGTACGATTGAGTGAAGGCAACAGGTGATGATTAGTCAATCTACGAATCAATATGCGCATCGTCTTTTGTCTTGTGTTATTAATTCTCGTTCTCAGACTGAATAAGATACCATAAAAGACAGCCAGTGAGCTGTTCTGGTGGAAAAACATTGTCAGACATGGGAGAATCTCACCCGCTTTGTTGGTAGCTGAATTTGGCCTCTTCCGTAAAGATAGCTGTCCTCGCCTCCATTCCCAGCAAATACGTTATCCTTTGAATCCCTCTCGGGGGGCTCAGCGAATATGAAATCTAGGAGCAGATCTTTAACGGAGTTCTTATTGCTGATGCATGCCTCGATCCATGGCGAGAATCCGTCGAGGTCCTTAATATCGGGGTTGGCGCCTCTTGAGAGTAGTAGGCTCGCCACTTCTCTGTTGCCTCGGTAGACAGCAAGCCAGAGCACTGTTTGGCCCTGACAATTTGGAAGATCAATCTTAACACGAGGGTGTTGAAGGAGCCGGTTCACGACCGCAAGTGACCCATTCTCCACGCCGTACCACAAAGCACACAGGCCGTTCGCGTTTCTCGTATTCACGCGCGGCTCTCTCTTACGCAGCAAGAGACTGGTAACCAGGTCTGAACCATATTTTGCGGCTGTCATGAGAGGAGAGAAATTATCGACCATCGCATCTACGTCGGCTTGGTAAGAAAGCAAGGTCTTTGCAAAGGCACGATTGTTGGTTTTGGCGGCCCAATGAAGCGCAGAGCTGTTTTGGTGCCTGATGTTATATTTGATCAGGGCTAGGCGTAGCTTGGGGTAGAGTGTTGAATGTGTACGAGCAAGGGCAGAAATATCGCTTCCCTGCAAAGTGCTGGCTATGATCCAAAGGATCTCTGTTGGGCAGTCGAGGATAGAAATCTGCATGACATTGTCAGCATTTGGAAGGATCCTCTCATTCCAACTGTTCATACCATGTTTTTGGGCGCTCGATTTCAGTTTGTGAAAGGGGGCAAAACGTGCTGCTTAGAAAACTTTGGTTAGTTCGAATATGACGGTGATGGTAATGAATTGTTGGGTGTCTTTGAATTGTAACTCCAGGCAAGTGCGAGATGACGAGGTAAAGGAGAAGCTTAAATAACACTGGTGGCCACCGGCCAAGCATCAGTTTTCTCCCACCCACCGACGTAGCAACGGGCTAGTGGTCCTGGGAACGCTGTCTGAGCATTGAGGAGTTTCGTATTCCTGGGAGCGTCTCCTTGGGTTCTGAAATGTTGCTCAGCTCTATGGAGTCCAGATCCATAGGAAACATGATCTTTATGGGATTCCCATGATTGAGATTCTACGGTATTTGTGCATTTAGAGGAAGGTCCAGACTTGGTCCAGCTAAAATAAAAGACCAGCCCAATCATGATCTGTGTACCAGGCGATGACGTTACACTCTCAATTGAAAGCTTATTAGCTTCCAGATCAAACCCAATGCCAGTTTTGAATCATCTGTCGACCCATAGCTGACGGACCTTGTCTGGGATGTTAACTCCAATGCTTGAGATCTGATTTTATGTTAGGGCAGTCCTGAAAGGCGAGTAAAGCAGCTGATTTGTCTGATTCGGGCCATCGCACACGGTCCTCACTAGACTTGTCTGGCAGTGCACATGTTTATGGCGTTCAAACGCACTGGTTCGGTTTCATGGTCTTCATCTACAGGGACATCGATATATACTTGATCACGTGTAATCGCTTGAGTCCTCGAATATGATCCCAGGAACGTGTCTCTCACTCGCGAGATTGGAAGCTGGATCTGAATTGGGTCAACAATATTAGGAATGCGAATTAAAACGCAAGTGCGAGCAACAGAGAGAAGAAACGATTAACTGGGTGAAATTATGGTGTGAAGACACCGTTTGAAGAGAGAAAGAGATGTTGATGAACGATCAAGTGCAACAGGTATTTGTAAATTGACCGAATATGCACAATCAACGCTGCTTTCCACGATATCAGCAATACTGTAAAAAAGAACAAAAACATAGTGGTACTGCATAAGACCAAAGCTCAACGGGCAAGAAATTTGCAGCCGGTGACTATATGGTTGAGACGTGATGTTGACCGCAATTTTGCATCGTTACGCGAGGAAAATGTTCAGCTGTAACATGCCAGAAGTATGGCAGAAATGCAGAAGTCGTCACACCTTCCATGCTCAATGAGTTCATTGTTCGGGTCTGATGCGTTGGAAAGGCTGCAAGGGGGCCTAGTGAGTGTAGCTGGTTCAAGGCAAGTGGAATGGAAATACCCTACCAAGCCCGATTTCACCGCCATTTCATGAAGTTGGGGCGCAAATTAAAAGAACACTCTTTGTAGGAGAATTCTAGAGCATATTTATTCTGACTTGAGTCCGACCTACCCCACAATTTTCTTCTTCTTTCCCGCATCATTATATCTCTGCCCCCTGAGTCGGAAATGGCATCATCTCCCACGATCAAATCACCTCACGAAAATCTCTGCAACTCCTTACGGGGACAGAGTTTCTTTATACCAAACCTCTACGACACATTTCCAGCTTGGCATTTCAGGATCAATGGCCATTACGAGGGATCCAAGAAATACTATCGTGATTGGGCACACCGGTAAAAATCATGAGATACTTACCTGTGAGAAACGATGCTGATCCAAATATGACAGTTGGATCAAAGATGCTAAGCTTCGGACCAAGGTTCTCGAAGGGGACTTCCTTCTTTGTGGCGCTGTCTTCTTTCCAGATGCAGCCATGGAGGAATTTCGGACACTTGCGGATTTGATGGCTTGGGTTAGTTCTATGTATGCCATTACTTACATCATTTGCTAATCCGTGAGGTAGATGTGGGTGTGCGACGACCGTATAGTTTTGACAATGCTGCACATGCTTGAAGAATTTATTCTAATATAAATCTAGAGGTTGACTGTGGACTGCTAGCAGAAAACAAAACAAGAACTATGGAATTTGTTGCACAGACGATTGAATGCGCAAAAACTTCTTTGGATGGTGCATCATGCGACACGACAATTCCACATTTCGAATGGGATTCGATTAATTGCCTCTACAATATATGCAGGAGGATCAGGTTAGGATCGAGTCAAGGTATGTTATGGTTTTTGATACAGCAGAATAAGAATTACTTTCCTTGTAGATTACTAAGTGTTCACCAGCTACATCACAGAGGTTCAAGGATGAGATAATGAATAGCCTACGCGGGCTATATGCGATACAGAAACAACATCACTCCGGGAATCTACCTACAATTGATGAGTACTGGGAAACTCGAAAGAGTACTAGTGCTGTCAAACCAACATTGGCCTTGATAGAGTTTGCCTCCCCAGAATCGATTCCATGATTCTACATTACATTAACACAGATCCAGATACGCAAACAAATTCAGGCTCCCTTCTTGGATTCTTGAACATGCCACGATGGCATCGTTGTTGGATCACATATGTGCGATTATCACAATGTAAGTGGAGATAGTTATATCTGATAGTATGAACGTTATGGCTAAGACGATCTTGCTAGTACTAACGATATATTTTCTGTCGAGAAGGAGATGGTACATGCTTCTATCTATTACTCCCAGAAATCCATTGGACTAAGACTTATCATTGCAGTCCGAGAAATATATTGAAAACCTCCCCATGCTTCTGGCATATCACGAAGAAATAGGTATTCAATCTGCGATTGATCGGAGTCTCTGTCACTTGGAAGAGCACTATGTAGCCTTTCAGGAGTGCGAGGGTATTCTTTCCAAACTTTCTGTCGAATACGGTGATGTTATTTCACAGTACATAGACGGATGCAAAGCCATATGTATTGGCATTGTTTATTTTTGGTAAGTCATGTGCATCGCAATTTTTGATGATCTATTCTTACTTGCGAAGCTACAATTCAGGAAGATATACAAGAAATGCAGAGGCCTTGTCTGATGGTAGACTTTTAGTCAAGCTTTGAGTCAATATAATGAGAGTGCGAATCTATTTTATGCAGTGATACAGAATACGACTCGTTTAGGGGTCGTTGGTTAGGAAACTCAATATTTCAGTCTTTCAATTCCCAAGTGTTTACCAATTCCAAAGTATGGTATAGATAAATTTACCGGGGGACTAAACTGCCTTGTCAGCGAAGATGCTGATGAATCAGCAGTCGACTAAAGCCTTCGATCTCTCCCATTGGGGTTTTCTGGGCGAGAATATGCTTAATTTTCTAGTTCTGGATTGTTGCTTCCCAAATTGAATTGACCAAAAAGTTTCTCCATTCCACTTCCTCGGCCCCTCGAGCATTGGAATTCTCGTTCGTGGACTTGGACGCCATGATGTCTTTGGATCGTTGGTTGTATTCGTTGTCTTTGTTGTCGGGGTTGGGGCTACGTAATGTGAGGGTATCACGTATATATAGAAAGGAATATTGTCTTCAGATGAATTATCTATATTAATAATAACTATAGTTGAACTCTAGATACAAGATGTAGTGCGAGGAAGCAAAAGAGACAACAGGCTTCCTCGCGATCAGGGGAACCCATATGTACCATGTGGATCCTGCAGATCATACAGTATTGTGTAACATAAGTACAGTACAAGGTCATTTCCACAAAGCGGTCTGCAGAGTGGGGGGTATCGACAATCATCCTATCAGGACTTCACGCATCTCGGTTTTATTTTCCAGGAATCAATATCGAAGAGTGTGGAGGTTAAACTTGATTTCGAAAATCACTGTATCTAGATTCCCCTGATCCTTGGCCGATAACTAGCCGTAGCTGACATAAGCCAACCAGGATGGAGGACTTGGACCGGAGGCCTGGGAAATATGGCAGAAAAGTGGGCATGCCACGGGCTTGTCCGAGAGGACGTCGAACTTGGGTAGCAGGGTGAAATAAATTCTTGCAGTAGATTTTGGGGGGTGCCTAGGTATTAGAAAATGCGCGTGGCTTGGAGTGGAGACTGTTATCTAGCCAGTAATATTCAATAAACACCCTACTTCTTTCACTTGTTCTAACAAGAAAATGAATGAATTCGTTTATTTACTATTTTCGACCATGCTGTACTCGGATTTCTGAGGCAACCAATTAGTTGGTTTAATCATCGGCTGCAAGTTTACTTGCCCGTTGTCCTTCATGTTATCTCCATTCATCAGCTAGTCGATGATTTTTCCTTTATTCTACTGACATGTGTCGTGGAAAGCAACGTTTTGAGCCAACTCCCAAATAACCGTCGCATTTTATCGTTCACCAACATCATCTGTCTCTTCAAACGGTGTCTTTACACGATATTTTTGCCCAGTTAACCACCTCTTCCTTCTGTTGCCCGCACTTATAGCCCGCATTTTAAATTGTATTCCTAATATTGATTACCCATTCCAGATCCCACATTTTATGTCGCGAGACCCTCACGTTTCTGGGATTATATTCGACCCCAGGATCCATGACTGGCGGTGTGGTCTGTCACGTGTGTGGTCTAGCCATCTTAGGTTAGGCGCAGTCTGCCCAGCAGAATGTCTAGCAGCAATGGCTTCGAGCTTTGAGCACAATTACACGACCAAACCCTTGGCTGATAGGGCTAGGCTCTGGTAGTAGTGCTGTAGTACCTGTATGGAAGCATAAGTTGTTTTCCGCGTACAAGTGCGGTTGGCATACAACAGATGCAACAAAGGTTGTAAAAGGTGACCTCAGATATATATAATGCATAGTATGATTTGAAGTTTCAACCACGAACCTAGAGAACATGGCTGTCCACGGCCTAGGCGAGCCCTCCGCGCTCGCTACCTCCTTCTTATATGGCATAAATCTACCACCCGCATTTTCACACGTAAAAACGCGTCCTTTGCACGGTGATAACCGCGTTGCGATGGGCGCAAAGTGATGTTTTCCCAAAACGGGGGTTCAACTTCGGATCCACTCAACAGCACCCATTGGCCAGAGCGCTAGCGCTCGTTGGTTAATGCGAACACGCGACCACATTGTCAGTCAAGCCACCTCGTCGCGTAGCGGAGCCTGCGATATTCCTAGCGCCATGCTGTCTGTGCTATCACCAGATTCACCTTGTCTGCATCCATGCAAATTTGGCCTGCTCCGCTCCTGGGCTTGATGATCCTGCAAAACCTGCATAGCTTTAGTGATCCCATTTGTGACACGAATCAACTCGTCTTCTAGGTGAGTTGCTCGAGATGAACTATTTTCCAACTCGTCCTGAAGCCGACGAATTTTTGCGTGTAATGTGCGATTCTCGCCGAGGGACTCCTGGAGATGGATGCTCGTGCGGTCAAACTCGTTCTTCATTTTATGATTGGCGCATTCCAGCTCGCGGATCTTTGCCGTGAAAGAGCCGCTTTCCTCCTCGTCTGTACGGGCTGGCCCAGACTATATCCAAATTTAGTGTTGCATTGGCCAAGTGTAGGGATCGCAAGGCTCACCTCTTCTCTTGGCGGGTGGTCCCGTTCTAACTGGGCAACCTGTAGCGTCTGCGGAGTAACTGCCTCAAGCGACCGGCCCAGTTCTTCGCAAATGGACCTGTACAGGCCGACACTTCCACTGCCCAAGTTGGACTGCAACAGGCTCTTCTTGGATTCCGTCACCGACCAAGCGTATCCATCCCCGGCCGATGGCTGTAGACGGACCTGGCTGGGAGCGACGACAAGGCCAAGTCGGTCATCTGACGCGGGTTAGTTTCGCTCATTTCGCTCACCCGGCGGAGAGAAGACCATAACATACATATATGGGCTGCCAATGCCTCACGGCACTGTTGTCTGAAGAAAGCGCGCTTCTCATTGCTGGTGAGGACCATGGTTGTCTTCGATCCGTCAGGCAGGACTGCAAGCACTTTGATGTATGTTCAGTTCAGGCGTCCATGATCTTATGCATTGAGGAGTCATCGGTTGAAGACGACCTGATTGTCGTTCAAGCATGAACACCCCAGTGGGGCCAACCGGTTACCGATGACCACTGTTGACCGTTGGAAATTGTCAGCTGACTATGAAGTTCGGTCAGCGTTGATTTAATCACGACAATTGTATTAGCAATATTCGTCAGATTTGTGACCATAACCTGGAGGATTGACTCTTTCGACCATGAGTCCACATCCACCGCATTTCACCCTCGCTCTCGGTTGATGTTATCTAACTTCGCTTCTGCCGCTTGTTAGACCAGTCGGGCGGCCCTTCCATCCAAACCACGCTGGGTGATGCGACTGCAGGATTCGGATTCTGCCCCGCAGGAAAGATTGGCTTGGGAGGAAGCCCGTAGATGGCTGATATTGTGTTCTCAGCGACCATAGGAAAAGTATTGTGACGAACAATCCGTGAGTGAACTCCACCAATTTACTACCTTGGCCTATGAGCCGCTGAGCGCAGCCACATGGAGCATGTCCGCCTGGACAGATGACTAGGAAAAAAGGGAGTAAGATGCTTGGAATGAGCTCAGAGGATGGCTGACAACTTACCCCTATTGCCATGTATAAGCTCGGAGCTCAAGTCCATGCACTTTTCCTCGTGAAGAACCACGTGGTATGTCACTTGTCGGCCATGTTTCCAAAATAATTCTGTCTCGTTGCCTTCCCAGCTAACCACCAACGTCCCCGGTAGAGACTGCTTCAGAACGACTCTCTGTGGCATCAACCGAAGCGTGTGCCTGACATGCTCTACAGTATGCACTTTGCTGCGGTGGGAGGTAGGTGCGGTCGAGAAAACCGTCGCCGCTAACATACTCAGGATGTTCTCAATGATATGATCACAAAAGACTACAGCGTCTTGTGCTGCCACTTCGCCGGAATCTCTGCACGAATATTGCCGGTGCAACCACTTGTGGTGGATGTTCAATGTATCGCGTTTGGAATCGAAAAAGAAATCGACATCACTCATGTTGCTTTGTACAAGGCGTATCGTCATGTGCTCTGTCTGTTTGAACATAGCTATACATGCGCGCACAGCTCTCAGTATCGCCCACGCGAACGTCGATTCTGGCGTGGCGCATAACTCTGCATCCTTGAACAGTTCGATCTGCTCTTCTTCCGCCGTTCTTATTGCTGAGCTTGGGCGTAGCAGATCCCAAAGCATTCCAGGGAGCATTGTTGGTTCCTTTTCCAGGATTTTGGAGATCATGGTAATACCCCTGTACAATGTCAGTTCACCGGAACCCCAAGCAATCTTTACCATTAACCTTAACGTGGCATTTCTCCCTATAGTAGAACTTCTTGTTATTGGCTTCACTCAGTAGGTGCTGCCATATAAGTTTCCTCGTGGACTCTTCCAGCAGCTGGTCGGCCGCTTGAGGAAAGTTTCGGAGGAGATTGATATAGATTGGGAGCATGGCCGTCTGGTGCTTTCGAATGGCAGACTCCCATATGCGCCGCACAATGTCGGCTTCTTCACATTTGTCAACCAGACTCTGTCTATCCCGACTGAACTGCCCTTTTGCGAAATTGTAACCGAACTTGAATGTCCTGGAATCAGATGGTAGTGTATTTAAGTTCGGCTTGAATCTGACCCCTAAACAGGCACTTCGACTGCATGCGAGACCACTATAGCAGGAACGGCGGCGTCCTCCTGCGCCCGTTTTATAGCACCCTCCAAGGTGGATTGTCCATGAAATACTCCTACTCTTCCGAGACGATTGGCTGTTTCAAGGCAGGAGTTGCTATCCTGGATATACCAAGCTAGATGTTTCTTGAAAGATTGTTTCAGCAGGAGGGGATATAGTCCTTGGGCATGGTCTCCCACGAGGCAAACAGAATGGAAATCTCGACGTTCCAATAGCATAGATGTCACCTGGTCTGCGAATGCGTCGATCGGTTGTCGATCCTTAAGCTGCACCGCTATCTGGTCAAGGGTCGCTTCCGGCATGTTCGACTGACTCCCTAGGACAGCAATGGCAGTGCTTCTGACGTCCGGGTCTTGATCCACGAGTCGCGGAGCTATCTTGTGGAGGGTCAATTCCGACAAGTTCGACTGGCGTCCCATGGCGTCAATGGCAGCCCGTCTGACGTCTGGATATCGATCCTCGAGTCGCGGAGCTATTTTGTTGAGGGTCACTTCCGACAAGTTCGACTGGCGCCCCAGGGCGTCAACGGCAGCCATTCTGACGTCCGAATCTTGATCCTCCAGATGCGCCGCTATCTGATTGAGGGTCACTTCCGGTAAGTTCGACTGGCGTCCTAGGGCGTCAATGGCAGCCCGCCTGATGCCTGGATATCGATCCTCGAGTCGCGGAGCTATTTTGTTGAGGGTCACTTCCGATAAGTTCGACTGGCTCTTTAGGGCTACAACGACAGCCATTCTGACGCCCCGATCTTGATCCTCGAGCCCCGCCGCTATCTCGTCAAGGATCGCTTCCGGCAAGGTTGACTGACTCCCTAGGGCAGCAATGGCAGCGCTTCTGACGTCCGAGTCTTGATTCTCTAGTCGCGCCGCCATCTGATTAAGGGTCGCTTCCGGCAAGTCCGATTGGCGCCCAAGGACTTCAACGGCAGCCATTCTGACGTCTGAATCTTGATCCTCCAGACGCGCCGCTATCTGATTGAGGGTCACTTCCGGTAAGTTCGACTGGCGTCCTAGGGCGTCAATGGCAGCCCGCCTGATGCCTGGATATCGATTCTCGAGTTGCGCCGCCATCTGGTCGAGAGTCACTTCTGGCGGATTCGGCTGACTCCTGAGGGCGTCAATAGCAACGCATCTGACGCGTGAATCTTGATCGTCGAGTCGCGCCGCTATCTGGTTGAGTGTTACTTCCGATAAGTTTGACTGACTCCCGAAGGCGTGAATGGCAGCGCTTCTGACGTCTGGGTCTTGATGCTCGAGTCGCGCCCCTATCTGGTTGAGGGTCACTTTCGGCAAGTCCGATTGGCGACTTAGAACCGAAACGGCAGCCATTCTGACGCCCCAAGCTTGATGCTCGAGACGCGCCGCTATCAGGTTGAGGGTCGCTTCTGGCAAGCTCGACTGGCTCCCTAGGGCTACAACGGCAGCCATTCTGACTTCCCAATCTTGATCCTCGAGTCGCGGAGCTATTTTGTTGAGGGTCACTTCCGACAAGTTCGACAGGCGCCCTAGCGCCTTAACGGCAGCCATCCTGGCATTCCAATCATGATGCCCGAGCCGCGCCGCTATTTGGTCAAGAGTCGCTTCCGGCAAGTTCGACTGGCTCCCTAGGGCGTGAATAGCACTGCTTCTGACGTCTGGATATCGATCCTCGAGCCGTCGAGCTATTTTGTTGAGGGTCACTTCCGATAAGTTCGACTGGCGTCCCAGTGCGCCAACGGCAGCCATACTGACGCCCCGATCTTGATCCTCGAGCCCCGCCGCTATCTCGTCAAGGATCGCTTCCGGCAAGTTCGACTGACTCCCTAGGGCGTTAATGGCATCCGCTCTAACGTCCGGATATGGATTCTCGAGCCGCGCTGCTATCTCGTTAAGAGCATCGTCCGGTAACTGATCCCTCGAGCTTTGGAATAAGTGCAGTACAGATCTTGTCAATTTATCTGATATCTCTCCTTGAAGCCACGAAGTTAGAATTTCCGTGACCTTAAGGGGAATTCCGTGTCGCGATTGCATCGACCCGAGAGCGATAATCCTCACTTCGTCCCCCTCTTTCTGTAGGACGTCGGCTATGGCTTGCTCGGGGAACTCTATCTCGCTTGCCAGAGTGTCGGTCCACACATAGGGACCATGCAGCCCCTGGAGCTTGTTGCATTGAAATAGTAACCATCCTGATAGATGGACTTCAATTTTCCTTCGAAGTGGAAATGGGTGGCGAACCTCGCTCAAGCAGTGTATTATAAGCCGTTGATGCGTAGGACCCAAAATATCGAGCGGCTTCTCATCGATCACCTTGAAGAAAGGGAGCGTCTCTGTCTCTCCCAGAGCATCAAGGAGGCCGGTAATAAAGCGCCACAAGATATCGTAGCGAGCGTGATATTTATGGCGCCCGAGAAACTCGACAGGGTTGACCTGCTCATTCGTTCCGCTGCTGAGCCTCAAACATGTAAGCGGTTCTCGAGTTTTCCACTGCCGCACAAAATACCGTGCCGCAAAATACTCTTGGAATGTCAGATGTATAAAATGGTAATTATGATTGCGGCCCTTTGACGAAGGGTCCGACGTCCGTAGAAAAGAGAGCCGGCCGAGCATTTCGTCAATGAAAAGATCCGTGTCGGGAAGGTTGAAATGCTCGAAGATAGCGTCGCGATGCTCTGGCCCAAAATCTACTATGTCGTTGTGCATTCCGGTGAAGGCGAGGACTTCAAGTAGGTAGATCTCAACCTGGACCAAGCTTCTGATCTCTCTCGGACGAGCGACCTGTATTTGAGCCTGGGAAATTTTCTCCAGTCTCACGGCATCCTTCTTCCACAAACGTTGCTCGATGGCTTGGTAAATAGCAGTCATAGTTTGTGGTATAGTTCCGCCATCGAAATCATCCCAGGTGAAACAGAGGGCATCTAGTTGAATCGGGATCCGCACAAGGCTCTGGATCAGTTGATGCCTCTGGATAAATGATTGGACCCCGTTGGCCTTTTTCGAATCGGCTTCACCGGTTTCCGGACTGGTAAAGGCATTTTTGATGTAGTCCTTTACTTGATCCGGGTAAAATCCGATGGTTTCCAACTCGAGGTCGAAAGTCCCTTTGAGCCAATAAGGAAGTGATCCATGTGGACGGGTGGTGATAATGACGTTGGGCTGTTTTAAGAGAGATTTGAGAAGACGGAAAACCTTCCTACTTTCATCCAATTCCCCCGAAACTTCATCCAAGCCATCGAGGATAAAGAGAGTTCTTCGGTACTTGGTGGCTTCCAATGCAGCCCACAGTTCATGGGCGAGGTCCTTACCTGTCGGGCTTTGAGAGAGATATTCCTGGAAAAGCAGATCTCCGAGATTGTATCCCTGTTTGGGCTCTATCTTCAGGTTCCGCAAGGGCACCCAAAGTATGCGGTCGAATAAGTCCTTCCACATGCCACGGTAGATAAAGTCATAGACAATCCTTTTGCACAAAGTTGTCTTCCCAACTCCGGCGCGACCTCGAATCAAGATTCTCCTTGGTTCTGTCCTAGGTCGCCACCTTGGCCGCTCACACTTTTCGAAGATTGTCCGCAAGTCGACTTGAAGATCCTTGCCTGGTGTCTCGACTTTCAGTCGAGCGGCAAGTGAGAACGGAGAAGAGAGTTGGACCTCTGTTTCCCCTGAGCGACTCTCTATTTCACCGGGCTGCTCTACCATGGTAAGATTGATATAGCACTGCTCCATCGACAAAGGCTCACCCGAAAGTCGTTCAATCTCGAGTCTGTCGGCAGTATACTCATCGCGTATCCAGTTGTCCGCTCTCTTGAGCGGAGACGCCTCACAAATCTCATCAATAAGAAGTTGAATCTTTCCCGCAACAGCAACATAACCCGGATCGTCAGGGCCATAGAACTTGTTCATCAGAATATGGGTCCGCCTAAGTGGAATTGGATTTGGGACCATGTCGAGACGGGCGGAGCCACTATCAACAAGCTAGCAAGGTATCAACAAATTGCCTATTTCAAGCCTGAAGCTCAGGATTGGTGACTCACCATCTTTGGCCTGTTCAGAATGTCCGCAAATATTGGCAAAGGCAGAGCCTTGCGTAACAGGTTGCCTTTTTCTGTCTCATAGAAGATTGCTAACTGGCAGAGTTGATCCCGTTTCTGACATATCCGCGTGAAATCTCCCACAAGGTCCTCAAGAAAGGATGTCGATACAGTAACGCTATCGAGAAGTTCAGTCACTACTCTGTCGGCGACCATAGCGTAGCTTTTTAAAAAAGCGACTCCTGCCCTAGCTATGTCCTGAAATGCAGTGCCTCTGAACGGTGTGGCGAGGAAAGTCACTGCCCCCGTTGATGTCCAGAGGGAAGCATATTCACTGTCGGGCTCGGCGGCCATTACTAGGGCCCGACTGAGGATGACGCCACCTAGACACGAGGCGATGAACAGAAGAGGTCGATTTCTGTCTGCCGCAGGTCGAGAGTGAATACCCAGCAACAGACACCTAGCAAGCTCTGTGATCGTCAAATCGATCGTGTTTTGTTGGTTGAAAAGCCTTGCTGGCCAGTCGCAATAGAAAATCCGAGCCCGTTCTACCTTCTCAGGCAGCATATCCGGATCGGCTAGCCAGTTGGCTTGCATTTTGGGGTCATTAGGGTCTTTCCATACCCACGTGTCCGGCGACTTTGTGTCGAGACCATGAATGGCAATGATATCGATGTCTGTTTTGGTATCGTCCTCGGAAGTGGGGTAGACCTGGCAAAGGTGGACACCCTGCCCCTGCCGGCTAGATTGGTTTCTTGCAGACATATCCATTATCTTTAATATCAGGATCACGGCCAAGATAATTAAAGTGAAGTATATACGGCTTAGACAATTTCGAGGTTTGAATGAATACTAAGGTGCCTTCTTTTGAAGTCACATGTATAAGAGGTGTGAGATCATCATGATACATTGAGAGTTGCAACTTGATCCTAAATAGGAATACATGTTAGAGCTGATGATTTACATTAACCTTGGATCGCCGATCGCTCGGCGCACCTGATCTAGCTGAAAGCTTGGTATCTAGTGCGCGAGCTGCGAACGGAAGATTCTGGCCGGTCTCGAGAGGATTCCACATCATGTGGATGACCCTAAGCGGTTTTCCGCAAATACTTCCCTGGGTTCCTGTTCTGTGGATGGCCATTCACACTTCGAATTTTGCTATTCAGAGTGGACTCCATATGTATATACCTGGGTCACTTCTCTGGCGGAGATTTTGTTCGTCTTGAACTCATCAAACCATGACCCTAAGTTAACTCGAATTCAATAAGATACGCCTGCTATCAAGATGCCTGAAAATGTACCATTCAACAACGATGTGTCCATTTTAAGTACATCCTACATGCCTGCTGCCTTCCGCAACGAGCACTACACGCTCTACAAGCCTACCGCAGATATTCCCCGCTTTTTAGAAAGGGACCTCTCTGTCGAAGATCTCAATAAGATTCACAAGTATTTATGGTTGGCTGGGCGACCTATGCCGCCCAGACCCCTAAATTATCAGGCCGCAACATCACGAGACATCGTCCCAGATGAGAGAATTAGCATGCATCTGGTCTGGGAGCATTCGCGACGCATCCATCTGAAGCCGATCCCGCGATACCTTCTGAATTATCAATTCTGGGTTTCCCACCTGATCTGCGCAAAAACGTGTCCGTGTTTATGCAAACGTGATTACCGCACAACAATGAGAGGGGACGGAATTTGTGCAAAAAAAAAGCTATACGAATATAGTCTTGGATTTTTACTTTCCTACATTGCGCTGATTCAATGCGAAAGTGATTTTGTGATTGCTCAAGACCATCACCTACTACCAAAAAATGTTGGATGGGAGGACTGGGTTATGTTGGTCCAGCAACTCTTGGAAAATGGAGCTGCTGACCCCAAAAATATTAATGCACGATATTTATTCGGCGAGCTTAGGCTTTCACGACTCAACAAAATATACGCTTTTCGGTACGGCAATGTGTTACGAGGTTACCAATTCCCCTATCAGACGTACGGCGAGTTGTTCCTTGCCTATCTCGCACCTCTTACCGCGACGACTATCTATGTCGCGTTGGTGTTGACGGCGATGCAGGTTGGACTGGCTACCACGCGACTGAGTGACAGCGTGCCATTCCAGAGAGCTTCGTATGGATTCACTGTATTTTCCATTCTTGGGCCGCTGATTACGATTCTGTTGGTTGGCTTTATTGGGCTCTTGCAATTTGCCAATAATCTTGTGGTGACGTGGAGATTCAAGAAGCAACGATTTGCGCGCTATGAACTGCTGAGGTCACAAAGCCCCTGACTAGCTTTCGAGTAAAAATTTCTGCTATAAATATTCCAGTTGCCTGTGTCAATACGATCTTCTGGTTACGAATAAACCAAGGTATTTGTGAGCCCAAGCAGGTATGATTGCTTGGCGCATTGCTCGAGGCTGGTAGTAATCATTCGTTTCCCCTTCCCGTATAGTGAAAGAGGATTTAGGTACGCGCTATCAAACCCTTATGTGACATTGGGCTGGAAGGTGAAATTTGCCTTCAAAATATTCAGTGGATTCCAGAGTATCTCTTCCTCTCCTGCCTCATGCTTTTTACTATGGTAGAGCTTAAAAGGGGAAAAAACCTCGAGATATAGCTAGATGTGACAATATTTTCTGATTCACGCAAGTCACGGCACAAAGCCAAAATGAAATCCAACTTCCAATAACTAGTGCATGTGTCTCTTTAAAATCTTGCACTCCCGTTACTTTAGTCCGTTCCCAGGACTTCCGAGGCTAGCTAGTTATCCGGTCGAGTGCAGTATTATATCAGTTCTTCATGGGTTCAGTCCTCATTAAAGAATAGCGACTTGTAATAAGGTGGGAGTTGTCTTATGAATGCTCGCATTTCCCCTAGGATTTCAATGTGTATAGAAATAATAGGGCAACGCACCAAAGGCTTGTATATAACGAGTTAATCAGCTGGTATGAAAAGCTGACATAATTGCCTGTGCAGCTCTTACTGGGCATAATACGCTCAACGAATCATGATGATCTCACCGCTTATACCTGCGATTTCAAAAATAAGGCATCTCAACATTAATTTAAATCTTAAATTTATCTCGGTCGTATATGCTTCACTTTAGTTCTCTTGACCGTCGCCATGAAGTTGAGAGATAATGGATATCTCTGAAGAAAAGCAACCTATCCCCAGGAAGCAGTCCGCGAGCGGGGAACGCGTGTGCATAATTTCTGGAGCCTGGACTTCTGCCTGTGAATACAGGGCCGTGCCGATTGTTGAAGCAATGAATTCTGTCACCATCGGTCATTCTCAATCAGCATCATGTCTCCAGGCGGAGAGCGAAGCCCACGCTGCTCCGGAAGGTCCAGCGAATTCTACCCGACAGGGGCAAGGTTTCCGCCTTTGCCAGGTCTACCCTACTCTCCAGGATAAGACCAAAACGGACATCGACATCATTGCCATCCATGGCCTCGACACGAAGTCGCCGGACACCTGGATATGGCGGGCCAGTAGCTCTGAGGAGCACGGCATAAACTGGCTAGCCCATCCGGATATGCTCCCTGGCAAGGCAAAACGGGCTCGGATTTTCTATTGTGACTGGCCGGCCGACCTGCTTCAGAAGTCGGTCTCCATCCCGACGACGCTTGAGGAATCCGCTCGGTACTTGCTCGGAGGCCTCAGACAGCATTTAGTAGCGAATAGACAGGCAGGACAAGAACGACCTATTCTCTTCATAGCTTCGTGTCTGGGTGGCATCATCTTGATAAAGGCTCTTGAAATCGATAATATCTATGATCGCGATAAGTACGATATCGCTCCTCTTAGGAGGGCCACGCGTGGCATCGTTTTCCTTGCCACGCCCTTCCGAGGGACTGCGTTCAAAGATATGCCCGACATAATCCTGAAGGCCTGGGCTTTGCTCCAAGACCAAACAGTGACCGCACTAATTGAATACACCAAGGGAGCGACATCCAATATCGACGATCTCGTGGACAAGTTTATTCAGCTAAGGGGAGTGGAGGATTATAACGTGTTCGTCTTCTGGGAAGCTCGTAAGACCAGCCTTCTGCGTAAATTTCATATGGCTTGGATGTTTTCGGGGTGGATACTTTCAGCCTTGCTTGTAGTGTTGGCTTCAGCCTGCGTACTGCACTGGTTTTCGCCTTGGATATTGGTCACACTCTTAATACTTTGGCTATGGGGGTTCTCGTCTTACCGACCCAAACTAGTACGTGTTGTCTTTCCGATGATATTTGCACTTGGCAAGTCCCCACGAGTGGCATGTTGCATTGGATCAGGGTGGACTGGGAAGCGCACCCTCTCGCGAAATTACTTGCCCCTTCATCCTCCTCATACTATCTTCATTAGCCTAGGAGGAGAAACATGCTAACTCTCAGTAGCTGGTCGATGAGCACTCAGCGAAGCTGCCGGGTTTCGCAGGACAACGACTTGAACGAGTCCATGTCCTAATGAACAAGTTTAGCGGCCCTACTTGTAAAGATTGGAAAGAAGTTGCGAGAAAAATTGAAGAAATTGTCACAAAAATTCGTCAGGGAACTCCTCTGAAGCAAGCGGACGCCTGGATACGTGACAATCACTATACCACAGAGAGGCTCGAGATTGAACGACTCTCGGGTGACCTGCTGCCGATGGATCAGTGCTACATCAATCTCGCCATTGTGGAGGGGCCGAGAAAAATCGCAAATTCTCTGGAGAACATGTTAGAGAAACGAAACGCAGCTCCCCAGTCCTCCCCGTTTTCCCTTTTCGCCCGACTAAACGTTGAGACGCCCGACAAGAACATTCAGGTCAAGTTGCCATCACTGTTCAATCCACGCAAAACTTCCGCCGATCACACGATACAGCCAAAGAGAATTCTGATTCGAGGTAGTGCCGGAGTCGGGAAGACTACCATGTGCAAAAAGATGGTCCATGACTTTAATCACGGAACATGGAGCGATTTGTTTGACCGCGTACTTTGGGTGCCTCTACGGAGACTGAAAGAGTGGTCGCCCCTACGATATAATCTCGAGGAACTATTTTCACACGAGTATTTCGCTCATCACGTGAGCCGCGAAATTTTCGCCAAAGAACTGCTGCGCATAGTCGAGTACCGCAATGGTGGAAGGACTCTATTTATCCTCGATGGTCTCGACGAAATTTCGCATGCCTTGGGCCGCGACGACCACAAGTCCGATTTCCTTCGGAACCTTTTGGACCAGCCCAACGTCATCATTACATCCCGGCCGCATATATCACTTCCAGTGGGTGTTCGTTCTCCCGACCTCGAACTGGAGACGATCGGATTCTACCCAGATCAGGTGAAGGAATATCTACAAAGTACCTTTACCGACCCAAAAGGAGTGGACGAGATTCAAATATTTCTCCAAAGACATCAGCTAATTCAGGGTCTCGTACGGATTCCGATTCAACTGGATGCGCTCTGTTACACCTGGGACTGTTTCGGTGGCAAAACTATGCCGCAGACCATGACCGACGTCTACAAAAGCATCGAAGGAAATCTATGGAAGAAGGATATCTTGAGATTGGAGAAAAAGCATGAAGGGACGCCGGTGTTGTGGCCTGATATCGCCGACGAAGATCGGGACAAAGTTGAAAGCTTCGACAGCGGTGAGATCTACTTCCTTGAAGGCCTCGCATTTACAGGGCTATGCAACGATGTAATAGACTTTACACCAGAGCGTCGGAAAGCTATGTCTAAGCAATTCAAACCCGGCACAAATATCTTGCTCGACAGGACGCTTCCATGCCTCTCTTTTCTGCGGACTTCGGACCCTTCAGCAAACGTCCGCAGTCGAAATTACCATTTTCTACACCTAACATTCCAAGAGTATTTTGCGGCACGGTATTTTGTGCGACAGTGGAAAGCTCGGCAAAGGCTCAAATGTCTGACACTAAACAGCGGAAATAGTACACAAACCGAGCCTGTGAGTTTTCTTCAGAGGCACAAATACAACGCTGGGTATGATATCTTCTGGCGCTTTGTCGCTGGCTTGCTTGACGCCGAGGACGACGCAGAGACGCTCCGCTTCTTCCAAACAATCGAAGAGGAGCCGTGCGACCTTCTAGGTCCCACACACCAGCGGCTAGTTATGCATTGCTTGAGCGAAGTGGTACTACAGAACGAGATGTCGAGTTTTACGCCACTTCGAACGGAACTGGAAGAGCAGATGTTACGGTGGCTGTTATTTGAATGCAAGTTTCGAGGGACATCACAGTTGGCCCGCGAAAGGGAGCTTCCACAGAGGGTCCTGGGAAAAGCCTTCAATCAATCATCTGACGATGCAGGAGCCACACTTCTAGAAGCGCTATCTAGGCAGCCAGAAATTCCACCCAGTACCTTGGAACTGGCAGTCTCGTGGCTGAGGGAAAATATCTCTGAACGCAAATGTCTTTCCATCGTTACCATGCTAAAAAGCCAACAAGGAACTTTGTCTTCCAAGGTGCTACAAGCGGTGGCGGCACGGCTCGGGGATCTAAGTAGTTATGTCCGACAGGCGGCAGTCGAGGTGCTTAGAAGGCGATCAGAGTTGCCTTACGAGGTGCTACAAGCGGTGGTGGCGCGGCTAGATGATCAAAACAGTTCTGTCCAACAGGCGGCAGTCAATGTGCTCAAAAGGCAACCAGAGCTACCTTACGAGGTGCTGCAAGACGTGGCGGCTCGCCTCGAGGATCCAGTCAATGATGTCCGACAGGCGGCAGTCGAGGTGCTCGGAGGCCGACTGCAGCTACCTGTCGAGATGCTACAAGCCGTGGCGGCACGGCTGGATGATCAAGCCTGGCTTGTCAAACTGGCGGCAGCTAAGGCGCTTATAAGGCGATCAGAGCTACCTTACGAGGTGCTACAAGGCGTGGCGGCACGGCTCGAGGATCAAGACCGGTCTGTCCGAAAAATGGCAGTCGAGCTGCTTGGCGGCCGACTAGAGCTACCTTCCGATATGCTACAAGCGGTGGCGGCGCGGCTCGATGATCAAGACTGGGTTGTCCGACAGAGGGCAGTCGAGGTGCTCGGAGGCAGACTAGAGCTACCTTCCGAGATGCTACAAGCTATAGCGGCACGGCTCGATGATCAAGACATTTCTGTCCGACCGGTGGCAGTCAAGGTGCTCGGAGGCCGACTAGAGCTACCTTCCGATATGCTACAAGCGGTGGCGGCGCGGCTCGATGATCAAGACTGGGTTGTCCGACGGGCGGCAGTCGTGCTCGGAGGCCGACCAGAGCTACCTTCCGATCTGCTACAAGCGGTGGTGGCGCGGCTAGATGATCAAGACAGTTCTGTCCGACGGGCGGCAGTCAAGGTGCTCGGCGGCCGACTAGAGCTACCTTCCCAGTTGCTACAAGCGCTGGCGGCACGGCTCGGGGATCTAAATAGTTATGTCCGACAGGCGGCAGTCGAGGTGCTTAGAAGGCCATCAGAGTTGCCTTACGAGGTGCTACAAGACGTGGCGGCACGGCTCGATGATCAATACAACTCTGTCCGACAGGCGGCAGTAGAGGTGCTCGGAGGCCGATCAGAGCTACTTTCCGGGCAAGATGCGGTGGCATGGCTCGTGGATCAAGGCAGGCTTGTCCGACAGGCGGCAGTCGAGGTGCTCGGAGGCCGACCAGAGCTACCTTCTGAGGTGCTACAAGACGTGGCGGCACGGCTCGAGGATCAAGATAGGTTTGTCCGACAGGCGGCAGTCGAGGTGCTTAGAAGGCCATCAGAGCTGCCTTACGAGGTGCTACAAGTGGTGGCGGCGCGGCTCGATGATCAAGACTGGGTTGTCCGACAGAGGGCAGTCGAGGTGCTCGGAGGCAGACTAGAGCTACCTTCCGAGATGCTACAAGCTATAGCGGCACGGCTCGATGATCAACACAGGCTTGTCCGACAGGCGGCAGTCAATGTGCTCAGAAGACAATCAGAGCTATCTTCCGATGTGCTACAAGCCGTGGCCGCGCGGCTGGATGATCAAGATAATGATGTCCGAAAGGCGGCAGTCCTGGTGGTTAGATGGCGATCAGAGCTACCTTACGAGGTGATGCAGGTCGTGGCTGAACAGCTCGAGCATTCAGACAATGATGTCCGACGGAACGCAGTCTTCGTGCTCGAAGGGCAATCAGAACTGCCTTACGAGATACTACAAGCCGTGGCGGCACGGCTCGAGGATCAAGATGAGGATGTCCGACGGATAGCGGTCAACGGGCTTAGAGGCCGATCAGAGCTGCCTTTCGAGGTGTTGCAAGCCGTGGCGGCACGGCTCGAGGATTCAAAGGAGATTGTAAAAGAGACGGCAGTCCGCGTGCTCACATTTCAACCGTCCCTGCCCTCCGATGTCGTCAACCGCCGTATGCAATCTTTATACCTGATTTTGCTACGGATATGCTTTGAGGAACATCTAGTTTGGTATATTGCGGATGATATATCCTACATAGTAGCAGCTCACAGAGAGATTCCTCTAAAGGGCCACCAAGCTCCGTTGAGTGACGTGATTCGGGAAACGCGGAACGACTTGAGCATTCCTTTACCCAACTGCGATCGGCCTCTTTAGAACAGTCAGATTACGAAAGCACTCATTTAAGGGAGAACGGCAGCCTTGGCGGGGCACAATCGGATTGTTTGGGGAGGTACAGTCGTTTAATGAAGTTGATCCGAATAAGATTCTGTGAGTCGTTCCTCTATCCTACGGGGGTGGCTGTAGTCTACTAGACTACAGGTAAGGGTTTTCCCTTCACTATGGGACAAAAAGAGTGGGTCCCGCAAGACTACATGTTCTTTTCCTCGTTAGCCTACTGAGGTCTAATGAACCCCGATCGGTCTAAACTTTTTACGAGTTATAATAGACTATGCGAAATATCTCCCATTTGCTTCGGAGCATGCGTAGCCTACTAGCTATCGAGAAAATAGCGATTGAAAATTAGAGATGTTTTGTTGGGGTGTACCATTACGGTGTACGATTAGCACCTAAGACGCCACTACAGCACTCCAGACGAATAGAACAACCTCAATAATGCTAGTCTATAATGATCAGGAGGGGTAGCAATTAATTCAGGGGGTTTTGAAGCTCCCCAGCTATCATCTTACTTTTTTTTATAAACACCATTTCACCCCAAAGTCAGCATTCGAAATTCGTCAAATTTCGTGCAATTCATTGTTATACGATATATATATATATGGTAGTCAACAATGGCAAGCCACTTCATCAACCTTCGATAGACCCAGTTCTCGTCTGTAAGCGATGCGAGCACGTTGTTAGACCGAGAGAGGTCTTACGACACCTTCAATCAGCGAATCATCGCCTTCCAATGCGTGTGGCACGTCAAATTGCGCACGTTGTTCAAACCTCCGACCGGGCGCATGAATGCGATGAATGGCAGCCCCCGACGGTCGTAGACCAGCCAATTGCTAATTTGCCAGTTTTTTCGGATGGCATTTTATGTGAAAAAGACCTATTTTGTCAATTTATCGCGCGTTCTATTGCGGCCATGCGCTACCATTGGCGTCAACAGCATGCCTGGGTCGCACCGGCTCACTATGGCGGCCGTCGGCGGCAGCAAGGTTTATCGGCGGCCGAGCAGCAAATTCAGCAATTTACGCGCATTGTTCGATGCCAGCGCCCATTTCCTAGTCGCATTGGATCTCATTATATTCGCGTACGTACGCTCGGGGTAGAGGCCATTGCCGAGGCCGATTCAATGCCCGCGAACGAGGTCGGCGACCGGCTTATTCATGAAATCGAACTAGCTTTCACGGAGGAAAGTGAGGTACCTCAGCTAATCGAGGCTAGTGAGCGCGATGACGCGAATCCATGGCTACGTCGCACGCAGTGGGCCGTCTACCTCCGTGGAATCGATCCCCAGCACCTTATTGACTGCGTCCAAGCACCCGACGCTGATTCATCCAATCAGACTGAAATGGCGGCAAGCGCTATATGGGATGCAATCGCCGCTGTCGCGAGAATTAGCCAGTTGATTTGTACGAAATCTAGCCATACAATCCGCACCGAAGCTATACGGACGGAGCGTGATCGACTGCCGCACCAGCCACTACAAGCTTACATGGATGCCGATAACATTGAGAGACACACCATGCCGTGGCAGCAAATTTTGATGTTTTTCACGCGTACCCAGGCTTCGCATGAGTGGGCCAGTCCAAATTACAAGTTCACAAGGCGCCAGCGAGCCGCATGGAACCCGCTTAGGAAACTAGCTCAGCCAGGCGCATCACCTAGGTCAGCCAGCCTAGCCACGGCTAGTTTAGACGATAATAGCGAGCATTCAGAGAGTGAGCATTCAGAGAGTGACACCGAGGATCAGCCCACGCAGCGAATCGCTAGCAAATCAGCAAAATAGCACCGATTCACCATTTCAGCTCGTTCCCATTGATTCAGCGTGTCTCAATTTTTGCATTGAGCTTTTAAACCATCAAATTAAGGTCGAGGACTATGAGAGCGCGTTGATTTGTGCCACGGCAGTGCTCGGTCGCGGTGAGGCAAGCTGGCGTACAGCAGAGAGCTATCCACCCATTTTATCGAAGCTGATCAAAATAGCACGATTTATGCTAGTCCAGAACGCAACCGAGCCCTATTGTCAGTCGCGTCTGTCTGGGAGCCGGTATCAGCTTTCCCCGACGGACATATCCCGCAACAAAAGTGTGATCTGGATTATTCTGCAAAGAAAGCCTCCAGTGGCAATTGCTTGCAGCAATCTTCACACTGTAACCGTTTCGGGTCATCACCAAGGCTGCAAGCCTGAGGCCTTCCCCATGACATCCTGCAAGGTTAGCTTTGCCTTGTTTGGACGTGTGCCCAAGCTGCAAAGTCTCAGGCTGAATTTGAGCACAAGAGTTCGACAAGGTGACACGACCTGCTTTCTTATTATATTTGATATATCCCAAGGCCCGACGGCGCTGATGCGGTTCTTAGGGTCTGGTACGATGATCGACACGCAGCCACTTTTATCTTCGTAGTACGGCTGGAAATCGAGGCGGTTTAGTTCGAAATGTTCCAAGATAGCGTCCTTCCTATCTCACGTTAGCGTGGTCGAGAACAGCCGGGTCAACCTTACCAGTTCTGATACAACTCCCGAAATGCAGCAGGAGGATCCGAGTTTTGCACATAACTCGGAGAGATAGTGAGTGTGACGCTATCTGACGCTCCAAATTCCGAGCATCCTTGTAAGTTTCGATTGCCTGCAATTCGCGTTCGAGTTGCTCGCTCACTTGTTTCTCCACCTCGCTTGGCAAACAATCTTCGCTCTCGCAAGCAGAATCACTTGCTGGTAGGTCCATCAGAGCAGTATGTAGAGGAGCAGGACAGATTCAGGACAGACCATGGGTATCCGAATTGTTGGGAATTGGCCGGGCTTTTTATAGACGAAAAGCCGTCGAATCATGTGACGAGACGTGCTCTAGACCAGATACATTAGGAAATGGGGCCTGGTGGCCCTCCAGCCTCTGATGGTTTAGACCCGAGGAACTCCCACCCCCAATTTAAACGGGCACTTTGTCAACCGTTCAAGTCCCATTTTTGCCGAACCGATTCATGGACCAAGCGTTCATCATGTCTGCTGGTCGTTGCTTCCTTGCACGGTCAGGTTCCAGACCATTAAATTCCCTCATCGCACTCTGTTTTAGAGTCACTTCTAGGCCTCTATTTGATTACCATGTTCAGGGGTCGCCAAAAACCAAAAAAAAAAAAAGGGCCCCAGCCGAGGTTTAGCGATATACCTCAAGATCTAATCGAATTAATCGAATACATGACCCTGCGGCGCCATTATTGCGACCATGGGACGGCGGGATAGAAAACCTTGGACGAGAATACAATCAACTTTCTTATGCCGCCCAAGTATGATCGGTGCCGTCAACCCTCATGGTATTGGGAGCTATTAAGTGAGGAATGGCAGTCGTCACGGATTAGAGATATGGATGACATGGCGACAATAAATAGCATCGGGAGCCCCAGTGGAAACATCACACTCTCGCGTTGTCCTGAATAATGCCTGTTATCTCTCGCCAGCCCACGCGCCGCGGACGGGAAGAACCTGACACCATGCCCCTGCTTCATCGCCGCCCTAACACGCGACCATCGCGGAAGCCGAAGGGTGCAAACAGCCCAACTCAATCAACGTCGCAGCGAGAGCAGACTACGCTTCGACTGCGGCTTCAGCGAAGGTGCTTGAATCCAGAGACCTGGTGGACGTCCCTTACTGCGTTTGGTGCGCATGATAATGTTTCCGAGGACATGCTGGAACATGAGAAGGCCATTGCCACAGAGGAGGTTCGACAGGAATGGATGCGACGTCTGCGGCCCATGCCGCACCGACAGAGTCCGCCGGTAAAGTAAGGGGGATGACACAAAAGAAGCTTGCGTTGCTCCACCTTATAGTATCTGGTGGACGAACAATGTTCTGAAAGGTCGAACCTTCAACCAACAGAGGATCTTTTGTTTTACAGTACTGCAGTGGCTCAGTCGCACTGGTTTTAGAGAGGTGTATGGCATTTCAGATTGAAGATATGAGCACGTTGTCACTTAGGAGATATAGCCAATGATTATGCACTGGTCACTCAGCTCCACACATACCCGCCTCTAGATATACATGTACACGCGCTCGAAATCAGTTACGCCGCTTAATCTCTTTGATGATTCGGTTCATCCTCAGCTGCGCTATATCTCCTCCACAGGCGGACCAGTTTACCGAAAGTGTTCTCTTCAATTGGTGCTTTTACAATAGCTATCTCTTTATAACATCTAGGTGAGCTACGTCATTGTCGATCGAACTTTTAATGCCGCTTATGGAAGGAATTTGGCTCAACAGAGAACTACGGTAAGATTTTGATTGGTAGAATATAGACGTAGATACACTAGCTTCGCACAGCCTTCCGAGCACATCTTTCCTATTTAATCAGGGTGAAAAATATAAAACAAAAGTTTTATTCCAGGTCAGTAAGGGCGACTGATGTCGGAACTTGTTGCTTAGAAACTCCCACCACCGGAAGAATAAAAGTTAGTATCTGTATTCAACAATTGGTCCTGATTTTCCGTTTTTCAGGATTGGCTTGACTGGTGGACACCCCGGTGTTTCAATAGTGAACTGCCATGTCTTTCCCTGATGCCTAGAGGATGGGAGGTTCAACACGCAAATGGGTGTAAGGGCATCTCGCTGGGAGATTGATCCTCCCACGCCAACAATGTTTGGACTTGCTAGCGTGCAAATATTTCCACTCGAGTAAAAGCAGAAGTTCGACCGAAGGGGATTCTGTTCAAACAACTTTCGGGTAGTTTTGCCCTTCAACTCCATTATCTCCGCGCCGAAGACTATGTCTTTGACATTGAGTTTGATTTTAGGAACGGTGATCTTCTTGTTAGCTGTATTATACCAGCTGAGCTTTGGCAGAGTCACTTCGTGATTTTTTTGGTCATAGCAATGGTCCGTTCGTAGACTTCGTCGTAAGGACGTAACGCCGGCGTAGCGGGTGTCACCAGACCAGTCGTTCGCCCGAAGCACTATGTAGAGCGGTTTCCCTCCTTTCTTTGCTTGGCATGAATTTGTAACGGTTCGGAGGTTAGCCCCAATGAGTACGGGATCGGAACCACAGTTAAGAGCCATTTTAATCCAGGCATCATCTTTGAATATCGTCCTCCAGAGGCGATGGGATTCATCTTCGTCAATGAAAGATAATGCATTTGCCGCTTTCTTTGCCTGGAAAGGGTCCAAAGACCGGATAATAGGGTTGAGAATTTCCCATGGAAGGTTTGGCATCGTGGTTGCGATGACGCCTGTATAAACGTACAGATTAGGCTTTTGTTGTGTGAACTGTTTCGGCCTGGGGGTTTTTACTCTTATATAGTGGACAGCCACGCGTTTCTAGGGGAGCTTCTCATTTATGGGCTTTAGGACTCTATCCTCTTTGTGTTGTTTTCGTTGATTCGAACCTCAGAGTGGCAACTGGGAAATGCTTTAGGATAATCCTGTATTCTGCCACGTGCGGTTACATTCTACGCTTGGGCCGTTGAACGGTAGACCGTAATGGTCATTGTACTATATTGCGGCATATTCGGATAAAATAACACTGCAGCCCTCAGTTTGATGCGGCTTGCTCAATAATTCTTCCTCACTAAAGCCTTGGCGGTGGGACCAGAAAAGAGTGGATATATGGACGGAACATGGAGTGAAGGTTGAAACCCGGTCGAATCCAAAGTAGCTGAGGGACTACTACCTTACTACCACGGTGACATTCGTCTGATCATGCCCCACCATCTACAGCATTGTGAGCAAAATTATAGTATAAAGGGACACTGGCTTCATGACAGAGGAATCACTATCAGCCATGGAGAATCCCAGCAAAACGCCAGAAATGACGGATACACAAGGAGAGGCACCGCTGTACACACAGTCAACTTCAACCGAGGAGCCCCCGCTTCCTGGTGTTGCAACCCCGCTGCCGGTAAGAATAAGATATGAACAGACAGGACCACGCTGACCAGACAGATCAAAACCCACGACATAGAGAAGCAGACTTTGGCTGTAGAGCCCTTCCGACCCATACTCGAGGTCTTGAAGCAAATCGAAGAAGAAGATACCGAGCTTGCATTTCGGACTGCACGTCTGGTGGGGTACATTCGCTGTTTGTGGGAGTCTTGCGTTTCCAAACATACAGATATCCAGCAGCTCGAAGAGGAGAACGAAAAACTGCGGACCGGAAATATCCAGCTATGCAACGAGGGAAACCACTTGAAGCGCAGCCAAGACGAGCAAGTAGCTCGCTTGCATGCTATTGATGATGCGTTGGATGAAGTTCGGGGAAGGCTTATCGGTGTGCTCAAAGTT
The DNA here is from genome assembly GCF_001773325.1 of Penicillium arizonense. Lineage (NCBI taxonomy): Eukaryota > Fungi > Ascomycota > Eurotiomycetes > Eurotiales > Aspergillaceae > Penicillium > Penicillium arizonense. Next base: position 1,440 of record NW_019173344.1, on the reverse strand, counting down.
TGGAACGAACTGTCTGTCGGCGACTTGGCTATTTTGCCGGAAGATGGGTTTCCTCAATCTTAGTGGTTGGCGTTGAACAGGTCAAAGTTGTTTCGAAGCTTTGCACTGCCGCAATACTTCAAGCAAGTATACGATGATAGCAAGTTTTTGCTAGTCCGCCAATAGATCCCTTGATTCTGTCTCCCTAAACTTCGTTGTCTACCACGGTTGTTGAACAAGTTGATTGCTCACCGACTGAACTTCCAGCAACTCGAACAGCGTAATATGACAAGATCATCCAGGTGATCAGAATGAATAATTGCAGCTGCCAAAGTCAGCAAAGCGTGATATTCTTCGTACGCGGCCAAAATTACCTCCAGAGATAGCAGCCAGCAGCATAGGACAACTCCGAAGACCGCAACCAGAAGAAGTACAACTGCCAATCCGATCGTGCAAAGCAAAACGCAACGTAGCTGTGATCGAGTCCGGGAATGGGCTGTTGTATGCCCATCCAGCCACCATAAAAGGAAAGCCAAGCTTAGATAATCCACAAAGTGAAGAAAGAGTACGGCATCTCGCAGTGGGAGATAAATGTAAGTACCAACTAGTGAGGCTGTAACCTTGACCAAGCATGAGGAAAGGAAAAATAGTGGAAAACAGATCATCAGTGAAGATGGTGTACTGATGAGGCTTCGTAGCAGGATGCCCATCCGGAGAGACTGATGCTTGGTGGTCAACGTAAAAACCGAGAAATAGCCTTGTAGCACGTACCACCAGTAGGAAGGGAAATATGCTGGCTATACCGAGTATTACCTCTCTTATGACCTCACTTTTTCCGGCCCAGCTCAGTCCCATATAAACTACAAGTAAAACATCTTTCGGTACAGACACTGCAAGGTCAAGGGTCAGATGTAAAGGGTTCCCCCGGACTGCTCGACGAGACAATTCGAAACGGACGAGGCTGACAATTAGCAGTGCGGTGGCTAAGGCTGTATGCACCGTAGGTGGAATCTGCATGACTGGCTGGGCTTACTGGCAACGTGCAAGTATGAAGGGACTGAATTGAATTTATACTCAGGACAACCTGCTACTGGATTAGTTATGATACCATGCATGGAGGGCTCAATAATTCTATTTTTCGATCTGTAACCATCGCCTGAAAGCTGATACCACTGAGGCTCCTTCAGGGAGCCGAATGAATGCCCCTAGGAACCGGAAGTGTGTCCCTAGGAGCACAGAAGCTCCCGGGAACACATACTTGGACCCCGGGAACCAGCCTTCCGCTCCCAGGTACCAACCAGCACCTCATCAACATAGACTGCTATTGGCTACAAATGTGCTCAATAGACTAACTTTCTATACTATAAATTCTTCGAATCAACTTATTATTACGATTATATCTCTCGGGTCCGAGCGGGATCGTACCATCCTCCCTGGAGCCTGTTGACCGGTCATGTCTTC
>NW_019173343.1:15517-34766 GCF_001773325.1 Penicillium arizonense | reverse complement strand
AGAATTGACTCGGGAGCTACCTCTTTCATTGGAGGGGATATCGTATGACTAGGCACAACATATACTGTTCGTGTAGATAAAAGATATAAAGCTGTATTGGTCTGAACTGACGACTTCGACTATAACCTATTAGGAAGAGCGCACAGAACAAACACAAATTTGGTAAATAAAAAGAGTGGACAACCACGTAAGTGTGGCCAAATCAGCGAAAGATTCCCCGAACAAAACAGATATTACACGACCGATAGTGGCATAATATGCCACTGATATCCTCTGTAAACGAGCTAAAAGCAGCACAAAGTGGAACAATTCAAGCTCTTCTGCAGCCCTAGAAGAGGAGAGAGGATGGGTCATGGATGGACATGGGCAGTGCACCCTAGGTAGAGTCAGAGCTAGCGGTTGGGGCACCCGAGATAGCATTGCACTAGTTGCGTGAGTTCTGTCAGTATGTAATAAGGTCCCTAGGAATATGCAATTGCTTACTTCTCCACCTTTTCCGGGGCAGCATGCATAGGTGGCGCCAGTACAAAAGTTCTGAGGCGTGGTAGCTGTTCACTCAAAATGTAAGTAAATGACATAGGTTGTTCTGGGCACATTGTACACATACGCTGGCCAGTAAGAGCATCTGTGATGATCACAATAAGACCATCCGCCGCCGAACTTGCTGGGGCACAGGCAGAGTTTGCATAGCCTGGGAGAACGCCGGCAAGTGCATCAAGGACTTCGGTGGTTAGGCCACTTGTCACTCCCTTGTTTCCATTGTTCTGAATATTGACCTGGTTGCAGCAAGAAACAGTCAGATTGCCGCACTTTTGCTGCAACTGGTTGAAATCAACACCTTTCTCAGGAGTGGCATGCCACAACTGTTTGCTCGGAACAGATGCGGAGCGGCGGTTATTCGAGACTTGAACCGCTGCTGGCGTAGCAGCCACCGCCATAGCAAGTGTAAGGAGTCCAGCGACAGTGAAATACATCTTGTTGAAGATTGTACTTGTTTGGGTGTGAAATTCAGGAAGAAAGAGTATTTAGGGCTGGTTGCTGCGTTTTATCAAAGACAATGACAGTTGATAGACAGATGGTTGCGATGAGAACGAAGATGTCAAAACTGGACACTAGCGTAGGTTTTTATACCTCAGCTTAGGCAGGCTGAGTATTCTCCTATTTATACAGAACCGAAAGATCTTCAGGACAAAGCCTTGGTCAGACAATCTTTAGGATGGCCCTAGCGCATCTACATAGCCCTTCTAAATACTTTCTAGGTTGAAGTATCCTACAGGGTGACCCTTCGATCTTTAACATTGTCTGGTATTTTGCCCTAGAGTGATAGATGTTACCCTGATAGATGTTACCCTGCTAGGAGTCAGATGTCTAGAGTCTTAGCGTACACGTAGTCCTCTCGAAATTGTCAACGCCCCTAATCTATTCTATTTGCAAAGAACAGTATCATCTAATATTATTCTTGCCGAGCGATGGGAGTCATGTTCCCAGGATCCTCCTCTCCCTTCTAATTCAGGGTTCCCTTAGATAAGACCAGTCTACCGTATATATGATCATTTTTACTTTATAGATAAAGGAGCCGTGACTACTTTTCTAATTAAGGGGAGGTGTGACTATAGCATAGGGGGAACTCCCTCCCCAATTGCAAAGAATGCTAAGACGAGTTCCACATAGTATAAGCTAAGGACCATGTAGCCTTCGGGATTACACTTTCCTCTGAGGTCAGTATAGGCATTGAATATATGGTGTGCTTAGTAAGCTCTTAGGTGCCTCTTTAGCGAGACGCATAATGCTCATCCAAGGGGGTGATCATCGTACGTAGTGCCAAAGAATTATAGTCGGCATATATCGTATATGATTGTCATAAGTCGGCTATTATATCCGTCTTATCTTCTAGCTCGGCAGAGATCCTGCATAGACCCACTAACCGTTCTTTGGGGAATTCCTTGCTTGTCAACCATACAATCAACCATTTTTTTTCCAGGGCCAAGAGCGTGGCCTCACATTTTAGGGCCCCTGGCAGGGGCCCCGCTTAGGGACCCCACATGGCACTTGAATTTCCCGGCTAATGAAAGCGTTTTGGGGGAAATACACGCCTGGCTCAAATCCAACGGTCAGTCCTTACGATAGGAACTTGTATATAGTTATTACGACCGTTACAACCGCGACTACTTCAAACAAAGACTATCCCTTCAACCCAGAAAAACGGCCGGCAGGATATCGACCGCACTTTCTGGGACGAAGGGATGGACTTCCGCGGCGAAACGAATGGTCCGTGAGCGCATCCAGGACCGCTGGAAGAAGCAGTGGGAGAGCGAGAGGACCGCTCAGCCCACGAAGTGATTGGTGGAGTGGCCGAGCAAGAAGACCTTACGTTTGTACGAATGCCTGTCGAAGCCACGGTCTTCGATCATGATACAAATGAGGTCAATGCGTATTGCGCTGAGACACTTCGTATACAAGATCAATGAAGTTGAGTCTGATAAGTGCCCCTGTGGAGAAGGCTCTCAGACGCCGAGACACGTCTTGCTTCAATGCCAGACATACGGCGCATTAAGAAAGACGCTTTTTGACCAGTTGCACAAAGCTGGAATGAGAGAACTGACCAATTATGATACTGTTGTATCAGACCCGCTGGTAACCCGCTACGTTGCCCAATTCATGCACCGAACCGGCCTACTTGCTCAGTTTCAACATGCTGAACGACAAGAGTCCGACGATGAAACCGGAGACCGCGAGATCATGGAGCAGAGTCCCGAAGACGCTGGGCACTCACCACCGCTTGCTACCACGTTTGAGGAAGGAGAGAGTCTCACTCAGCTATTCGAATACACGCTGCCGGACTGGGCGATCCCTAGACGGCCTGAAACAACAATGAACAGCAATCGAGGCTGAAGTGAGGATGTCGGAGAACGGGGTTTGATCTGCAGCAGTACGAACTGGCTGGGATCATGATGCGGAGGTGTTTACATGGGATGTGAGAAGAGAGAGGACTTGGAGAGGTGGACGGTGCATCCACGCGCTCATTTTGTATTCAATGCATCACTGGTATTGAATTTCTCATTTGTACTGCGGGTTTCATGGGTTTTGGCTTACATGTAATGGGCTAGTGCTTCCACTCTTTGAGAACCAGCCTCACTTTTTGTACTGGAGCATGATCAGGCGTACGGACACGAGTTCTTGCTTCAACCGGAAAGAAGCGCCTGCATAGCCATTACGATACTAGTTAGGCTCCAACAGGTTAATAGAACTTTGATTGATTGATTGATTGATTGATTGATTGATTGATTGAAGGGATGGACTTTGTTTGATGTCGTGGAGAGAATGACTGCACGTTCCGTGTCAGTGACCGCTGAGTATGGAACATACTGTTAGGAGGGAAATGCGTCCGCCTGTTGCGCATCGACAATGGCGGCCCACTCCGCTATTGTTGGATGCCGGAGGACATCGTGCGAACTGATCTCCATTTCCTATGGACGGGTGTTAGCAGCAATTTTCATCGCGAGAATTGAAGTCTCCGCCTAGATGGAAACAGCTGTCATCTACACCGACTGTCTCTACAGCTATATCAAGCAATCCATTGGGGATGGCGTATAACCTCACAGCCGTCTCGGTCTCCAAACGCTTCTTGTTTCTCTGCGCAGCAAAGTATGCGCGCAGTTCAAGGGGTGGGATTTCCTGAATGGCCTTGCTTAGCTGCAGTTTGTCCGTCTTTCCTGATACCGTTCGTGGCAGCTGGGCGACAGAGACAAAGAAGTCCGGAATCATATAACTTGGGAGACCGTCTCAAAGTTGCCGAAGAGTATCGGCAGCGGTAGAAGAAACAGCGTCGCTTGGAACACGGAGAAGATCCTGTTCTGTGCATGTGTTGTCCTCATGCATCATATATGCACGCAACCAGGCGTGGAGTGGCTACGGCCGGTGGGGTTGTTCGCGTGTCTGAGTATGGCTCTTTCAAGAGCAACACCTGCTCGATCACAATTTCGCTTACCCCAGAGAAGAACCGCCGTACGTGATGTTCAATATCCTCCAGCTCTACTCGCTGCCGCCGTATCTTAATTTGTTGATCTTTTCGGTCCTCAAATCGTAGAGAATTTCTTGGAATCACAGGAAGAGAGACATATGAAGCAATGAATGTGATGATATTCACTGTCTAGGAAAAGGGCTGATGATCGACGGGTGGAGACCGAGGAGAGAGAAAGGGAGAGAGAGAGCTAGCTAATGCTCAGTTCTACTACTGGGAACGCGTCACGTGATCCCGACTGAATTCGGAGCAGAAAGAATTACTAGATCGCGTAGCTAAACACAATCTTGATTGCTACAAGGAGGTGCTACGTCAGCATCGCTCTACGGCCAATAAGCAACACAATTTCTCTCAGATAAATTCCGGTACAGACTTAAGAGCATGTTCTAGCAGTCAGAAGTTAGTTTCCGTGAGGCCCAAGTCTTCGGCTCAAAGGATACCTTTCAAGAGTATACTATATACGAGTCCGCAGCATTGATATGTTGTCAACCTTTGTAAAGAGGCAACATTGCACACCAAAGTCGAAATTGCGGTAAGAGTGCAACGGCATTGCGCAGCTAGGGAGAGGGATCAGAGTCCTAAGCGTGCGTGGTTATGATACTGGTTGTAAAGGTTGACACCAAAAATATCTTAAAACACGGAAATATGGCGGCTATTCTATCCGGCCACTTGATGTCGCAAATAAAAGTAAAAATAAAAAAAGATAAAAAATTAAGGGATCTAAACTTAGCCTATAGAATTTAGAGCTTGGCGAAAAACTGTGGCCATAGCACAGGGCGAACATTGTTTACAATTCTAAGCCCTCTAGGAATATCGGTCTAATTTTGCTTCTATCTAGCACAAAAGCTTTTTTGGCCCAACTGGGCTATTTGGCGTATGCGACCATAGCATAGCAGATATTTAGGTATAGAGCTACAGTCAGCTCCACAGGGATAGTTGGTTGCAGTTCGAGTGTGGAAATTTCACCTTTTTCTTTTCTTTTTGTCCTTTCTACCTTATTGCTTTCTGCTTGTAAAGCTTCTAACGCACCAACTCGACCAGCCAAATCCACGAGTGCTTAACCATCAAAAAAAAGCGTACTACACAAAATGCGCCATTTCCAGTGCCCATGGGACACTTGCAAAAAGGTCAGGATGATTCTTAGTAATGAATGACCATACTGACACGCCCGTAACAGATTTTCGTTCGTAGAGCCGATCTCTCGCGACACTATCAGATACATACAAATGTGCGGCCCTTTGCCTGTCCCGAAGAAAGCTGCAACAAACGTTTCAATCAGCGTTCTTCATTAAAGGTTCATCAGAGAGTGCATACTGGCGAAAAGCCCTACGTTTGTGCGGTTGACAACTGCCACAATGTCTTTGCCGATATAAGTGGGATCATTCATACAAAATGAGCATTAAGGATTCTGTCCCCCCGTTCGATTAACTTAGGACTAAATACCAGTCCAGCCATCAAGCTCCGCTAGGCACCAGCGCACTCATACCAACGAGAAGCCTTATATTTGCTCTATCGTGTCTTACAACCAAAGGTACCTCTAGATATATTGGGATTACTATCTTACTATCTTATATTGCCCTACTTGTGAGGCGGCAAGTCTTCATCGAAAAGAGTCCATTCATCAGAGACACTAAGCTAGAGAGAAGAAGAGAAAGAGAACAGGAGAGACACGGAGACTATTCTATCTACCCTCCTCCGTCCAATCATATCGGACTCCTGGTCTCACCGCCTTCCCCATCCAGCCATCTGACAAAGACCTTCCAAGTGATCCGACTGTCATGCGTTACACTACTGATATTTTGTCATGCCAGATTTTCTCGTAAATCAGCATTGAAACGACATCTTCTTCGGCCCCACGCAGGAGGCAGCACTTTTAAACCACAATCAGAGCCTGAATTGGTTTCCCTATCGCTAGGCTCTATTGAATGTCTATCGATTCTCGTATGCTGCCACATCAGTCCGATCTACCAACTTATGACGTGCCTGCGGACTTACCGGGCGGATTCGATATAGATAAGCTATTCGAACCGACAGCCACGTCAGATACCTTTACTAGTCCTTCATTTAGCAGCAAGATCAGATATATCACCCAGAGTTAGACGCTCACCGTGTCTATCCTCTTCCCATAACCTTGCCCGCTCAACAACAATTCTCCCATCTTCTCTACGGCAATTCTTATTCCTAATGATGCGGTTTTGAGGTTACTCCCATCGGTCTATGTTTACTGCCTTGCCGGAACTCACAGCCTTTACCCGTTATACGTTTAGGGAGAAAATTGAGAACTAGAGAAAGGCATGTTCGTCATACGATTATCTTAGCACTTTTTACCAAAATTGTTCTTGATTTTGTTTCCTTTTCGTTCTTGAGTTAATTTTACCTCCTCGTTGCCTAGTGAATGAGTGTCCTTATGTACCCTTTGCTGATAGCTCTAGCCCTATAGCTGGGTGTATGAAATGCTTCCTTGTAGCAGTCCGTCGATATACCCTCTGATAACTATACGACCTTGGCATCGCAGTCTGGTATACTGCTGAAACAGGTTATTGTCAACCTACGCTTGCGGGATAACCTGTTATCCGTAGAGCTTTCGTTCGCCTCACGCTCGAACCTGTTGCGTTTAGGTCATTGAGCGAAGAGTAAGGGGCAGCGTAGGCACGGTCGTATAGGAGCCAATCTTGGAACGGCATTTGCAATGTTCTAGCCGTCGAAGCCAGATTCCTATTTTAGTGCAACCAAAATACCCCAAACTAGGGGATCTGGCTGTCTTGATTAATGCGAGGATCCTGTAGATACGTGGTTATTATATCCGGCCAATAGACTGACTCGGAAGGGTGACCGCTCGGACCACCATACATTCCACTATAGCAAGGCAGGGCCAAGCAAAGCGCACGATCTAAGGTTTCCGCAGAGGCAATATAGAGGATGCGACGAGCATAATCTTGCAAGTGATCCAATAGGGGTCGATGGTATAAAGCTGGCGGCACCCAACCCTCTAGCCTTGTAGCTAATCTCGCTTTCGAATCTCTGAATTAAAATTCAGCAATGGATAGACCTCCCCACGACTCGAGGGTCACCCGCCCCGTTGGCCCTGCGGGGCGCCAAGGCGCGAGTCCCGGTTCCAGGGGTGGAACCGCGAACCGTGACGGGTGACTCGCAGGTCTATAAACAGTGCAAACATTTTGTTGTGCATAAGACATGCATTTATGACAAGTCTTTTGAGTATTTTCGGTACAGAAATGAGATTATTTTGAGTACGTTGCGGCTCTCAGTGTTTGTTGTGACGCATGACATTCGGACCACTTGGGGAAGTTTGCTAGATGGCTGGATGTGGAAGGCGGTGAGACCAATGGCCCGACATGATTGGACGGAGGAGGTAGATAGACTAGCTTCCTGGTGTCTCTCCAGTTCTCTTTTTCTCTTCCTTTCTCTAGCTTAGTGTCTTCGATGAATGGACTCTTTTTTGATGAAGACTTGCCGACTCACACACCTCATGGCCCGAGAGCGTCGATTTTACCCCCGAAACAACCGATGCCACCTATTACTGAGACGCCTAAGACACTGGCAAGACAGCCAGTGCTAGTGCCACAGCCAATCTCACCAGCAAATCTGATCCGGCAGCACGCTGAAGACACTCAGAATTCGCTGGACAGAGCCCAGGAAGTGGCCCAGCAAATGGCTAAGAAGAAATCATTCGAAATGAAGCTCAAGGAAATCAATGAGAACCTTTCTAGGATGAGCGCTGACACGGAGAATGCTAGAAATGCTAGCGAATCTATCGAACCAGCAACCGAAAGCTCGTCCGCCGTACCAGATACTACACCCACACCGGCATCTCGTCGTCAGTCACCCAAGCATCCACCGGGACTGCCGATTCCACGCGCCCATGGTGAATACAAATACCCTTTTGAGTGGGAGGATCCGATCCGTGAAGCGACGGTGATCGAATCCGTGGAGCAGGCAAGCCGACAAGGATCGATAGAAGCTCAGGGACATATCACAACATGCCGTGAAAGCACTGAATCAGTGACTGGTCCAGGATGCTGCTAGCCAGCAAGCTCAGACAGTGTCTCCGAGTGAGCAAGCTCTGACTAGGTCTCAAAGTGAACAAAACCCACTAGCAACTGAGAAGCCTGGTCAGAGCTCCGTTGCACCAATCTCTATCAGCTCGAGCCCTGATCCAATTAACACAATTGAAACAACCCAGCCACGCCGTTCGAAGAGATGGAATGCTGGCGTACCCGGACCGGTCTACCATGACCCCGATGCCCCGAGAATGAAAGCTGAAATTAGGGCACATGAATACAAAGTGAGGAAAGCTGCTAAGCGAGCCAACTCCGTCGCCACGGAAGGCGATACCGATACTAGCAAAGCATCTATGGCCTCGGAGCGTATTATGGTGAATTGAAAACCTCTCACCGCGTCGGAAATTGAAATATCGATAACCTACAAACAAGCCGAGAAAACAACCTACTGGCACTACTGGAAGAAAGCGATGGAGGATCAAATTGAAGACCTTAATGCGAAGAATACGTACAGCTTGATCATTCGACAACGGAAGACCCAGGTGCTGCCGGGCCAACGGCGATTCAGTATCAAGAAAGACGCGGAAGACTACGTCATCGGATTCAAAGCCCGCTGGGTAGCTTGCGGCAATTTCCAGAAGAAGGACGAAGCAGCCGATTACTACGCACCCGTTGTGGTGGAATGCCTGGTCAAAACTGTCCTGTCTATCATTGCTGTCTATGGTTTGAAATGGCGTCAAATCGACGTCAAAGCTGCCTACCTAAATGCTTCGAGAGACGAAGAAACGACTGTCTACATGAGACAACCGACTGGATTAGAGCATATTGATGATGAAGGTTCTGCAAATGACTGGATCTGCGTGCTGAATCAGGCATTGTACGGCCTACGGGACTCGGCCTTCCTGTGGAACCAGGAAATGGATGAAAAGCTACAGTTACTCGGTTTCTTGCCGCTTGATGACGATGCTTGCGTCTACACCAAAGGCTCGGGACTCGGGAAGCTGGATGAGCATCTTGATAGTTGCAATACTATTTTCGGCATATAGTAGAGAGTAGGGATCATGGCGCAGTAGTATAGTATCGCAACATAAGTTGTTAGTTCACAAGTACAGTAAGATTTGCTGTTATCACCGGTGACGTGCTCTGCAACACTCTTTCTGGCACCCTATATCTACTATTTGTCACGTTGTTTTTTAATCTAGACAGTAGGAATAGGCCGTCCCAATAAGTGCGACACCGTTTTAAGTATTGCGTGTATAAGGTGCGGGGACATACTGCGGAGTAGGGACACACTGACGGGTAGGGAGACACTGATGGGTAGGGATATACTGAGGAGTAGGGACACACTGACGGGTAGGTAGACACTAACGGGTAGGGCCTTACTAGGGAGTACGGACATACTAAGGAGTAGTACACTATAGTGCCGCTACTATGACGGGTTAGCGGGCGGTGGCAATAAGCGCGCCCTAGTTTCAGTGTCGTGGGTATATTTAACAATAAGCTATCTTCCCGTAATTTAACCTGATAGATTTGTATGCCTTCTTTAAACGGAGAAAAATGGAAATAAGCGAAAATATCCTTAGTTAGCGAACAAACAGCCTCGCCCTTCAAAGACTACAGTGCTACTAGGGATGCGCAATTATCAAGTTACAGTATCTGAGATTAGAAGACAATAAAATTATAGGAACAAGAGGGTTCGCCGAAGAAAATGTAACAAAAATACTTCGAATGTTTGAGATCGAAGGCTGTGGTAATCTAGAACCTAAGCATAGAGTCGCTGCTATTATTGCGTAAGATATTTTAAGAAAGGCACTCACAAAATCAAACCTTACCCGAGAAGACCTCCTAGACCCTACAAATTAGCCAAATCTTATACTAGAAGGCGAGGATGTAATAACTTGTGTATATAGGAAACATCGTTTGAAAGCTGGCGAGAGATTTAGAGAGACTATATGGCTGGTTGATCTCTATCGAGACGGTAGGATAGCATAGCCAATGCCGATTATCTCTAAAGGCTAATTATTTTATTAGATATCTCGATTAAGGCACTCGCCTAATTGCGTGAGGAATCGATAGAAAGCATAAAATTTACTATCGGCGAAATATATCGTACCCTTAGGTCCTACCAAATTTCCTAAAACGCCGCCTAGGAGTAGAAATGTGTTAGGACCCTGCGAGGTCCTAGTGTAGCAGTATGAGTACGGGAAGTAGAGACTATCGTCGAAGTGTATGTGCAGGTGTCACAAGAGACTAATTGCTGGTCCTTCATGCGAAGGCCAGCGAGTGCAATAAATACAGTGCGCTTAGCTAAGAGACTAGGCGAAATGCACGACCATCATGGTCCATGCATGCGCCTATCTATCTGCACACTGCGCAGCCCAAAGGCTCGCAGTATACTTTCAGGCACCCTCAGGCACCTGTCAGGTCGAGGTCCTGACAATATCCCCCTCCTTCAGAGGCCACGGCCCGTGGCCTGAGGTCCCCAAGATTCGCAGTGCGAATTCCGTATTCGCAGTCACGTATAGGTACGGCAGCCCAGCAAGCATGGTCCGTTAAAACCTCACCTGGAGTAAAAACCTCATGGAGGAAAAGCTCGCAGGCAGGAAAGGTAACTAGCGCTGGTGGTGCCAGTGTAGGGTTGCAAGGTCACGTGCTCTGTTGTTTCGACTGAAAAACCATCTCAGTGAGAAGTGTTTGCACGGTTTGCACTCTCAATGGGAGTAGATGGCGGTGGTGGTGGTCGAGGAAGGAGCATGGAGAATAACATAGACATCATGGTCCTGTGTTGTTGTTGTTTTTCTTCCCTCCTGCGCTTCCCACCATCTTTCAAAGTACGTGATTTCTTCTTCCCCTGCGACCCCCTGTGTCCTGGGCATCCTTCCTGATGCCCAGGAACCTCATGGACGCGCATGAGCTTCGAAATGAAGCTTTTCCCGGCTTCCTGGGGGTGTCCATGCGTGTCCTGGGCCTTTGTTGACACTGCCTGAGGCCTCGCTGGAGCTTCCACAACAAGCTCCACGTCCTTGTTGACGTTGCTTCAGGCTTCGCTGGAGCTTCCGCAACAAGCTCCATGCTCCTGTTGACATTGCCTGAGGGCTCGCAGCAGCACAGATTCGCCCCCCCCCTGGTGCAAAACGGCCCTGTTTTGAAAACTGCTAACCTCTCATGCGTGTCAATTAGTGGCGGAACCTTACATCCTGCGCTTTACCCAGGCCGCCGCGGCGGTCCAAGCAGAAGAAGATTTCCCCCCGTGGGACGGTTTCAGCAGCTCTTCATCGGAAGAGGAGGTCGCGGTGCGCGCCGGTGGACCTGGGCTGGATGGAGGGCTTCCATGCCAGCGCTGCACCTTCCGGTTGGTGCAGCACCCAGATCATCAGTGCGTGTTGCCAATAGATCGCACCAAGTGCCTCTATTGTGCCAGCGGCCGCCACGGGTGCAAGCCGGTACGTGGAATTGCATGGGATCTTCGCAGGCAAGCATAATACTGACTGGGTCTTCGCAGGTATACCCCGAGCTTGTGCCCGAGGTGGAGCACGCGCTCTCTCCTGCTGTCACTAGCGAGCAGCGGGTGGTGCTTCTGAAAGGTCTTCTTCAAAAGACCCGGCTCATCACTGCCGCCATGAAGCCCGCTGCGACCCCCAAGGTCGCCGCTAGTGAGGAGGTTCCCTCGCCCCCGTCGTCGGTTGCGTCTTCTCCTGAGAAGTTCGTGACTCCTGAGGGAACTCCGGCTCCGGAGGAGTCTCCACTCCGCCGTCTGTTGCGTCGCAGCAGCCAAGTTTTCTCCCCGTTGCGCCTGGCTTCCGGCGCATGGGAGACCGTGCGTGACAGTTTGGGTCAGCCGTAGCGGGCGCCCAAGAGCTTAGTAGGAAGGAGGATGATTTGCGGTCAGAGACCGGACCATTTTCCTGTACATAATTCCGGGGGAATAGCCCCCATGATACCATCAAGATTTGTTTCCCGCGCGCCTCTGGCGCTTTGAAGTCCTTTCAGGTTCGCACTGTAGCTTTTCTTCGTATTCCTGTAGCGCCTGTAATTGCTCCAGGTTCTCTCGAGGCTCCCATGTTGCTTCTATATCACCGTAGCCTTCCCATTTAACCCGGTACATGCGAGGCTTGGTCCCCTTGTGGGAAAGGATGCGCTCAACCTTGTATTCGGGTTGACCATCCACAATGATGGGTGCAGGACCCTCCTGCGAAGCGTTTCCATGATGCTCCTCTAACATAGAGACATGGAATGTCGGATGAATATGGCGGAGGAGCGGCGGTAGTCTCAATTTGTATGACTGCGAGCCGAATTTCTCGATGATAGCGAAGGGGCCAATCATCTTTGCATCCAATTTCTTGCTAGGGCGACCCGTCTCAATATGCTTGGATCGCACGTAGACTAGGTCTCCAACCCTAAACACCTTCTCAAGGTGATTCTTGTCGTAATGGCGCTTCATTGCGTCTTTCGCCTTAACTAGCTTCTCATGGAGAAAGTGTCGCATCTCTTGGATATCCTGTATCCGACTCACTGCGTCCCGGTGATGCTCTTGCGGAAGCTCATTCACGCTAGCTCGGAGGTCTGGCTTGAACCCGAGTAGTGCCTGGAACGGGGAGACACCGGACGCACTGTGAGGAGTCTGGTTATATGCGAACTGAGCCATTGGGAGCCATCGCACCCAGTCGTCCTGTTCCCAATTGACGTAGGAGCGGAGGAAATACTCTAGCGTCTGATTTTGACGCTCAGTCTGACCGTCTGTTTGAGGGTGGTAGGCTGTAGAGAGACGTCTTCTCACTGCGAGGCAGTAGCAAAACGTGGACCAGAATTGACTGGTGAAAAGGCTGCCTCGATCGCTGACGAGGTTCTCGGGCATCCCCATAATAGGGATGATGCGCTCGTAGAGCAATTCCGCTAAATCGGGTGCGTCAATATCCTTAGTGCACGGCAGGTAAAAGGAATACTTAGTGAACATCTCCACTATCACTAGGATCGCATCATAGACCCTTCCTCTCCACGAAGAGGGTGGTAGGCCAGTAATAAAGTCCAAACTGACCCACTGCGCTGGCCGTTCAGGCACAGGCAAAGGTTGCAATAGCCCGTACGGCTTATGCCTGCGAACCAAATTCCTTTGGCAATTCTCGCAGTCTTCGACGTATTCCTTGACATATTGGGTGAGTCCAGGCCAATAGAATCGTCTACGCACCGCATCTAGGGTGCGCTTCACCCGGTAATGTCCTCCCTGAGGATCATCGTGGTGCGTTCGCAGTATCTCCTCTTTCAGCTCAGTCGCTGAAGGGACGTATACGCGATCATCAAACCTAAGTAGACCATCTGATGTCTTACTCCAGGGCGTACCATTCAGCCTCGCACCATTATTCCCCTCTATTAGTTGGCGAGAGATATCTAGCGCTTTAGGATCCCTTCCCTGCGCATACTTGACAATCTCCACCATAGAAGTTGGTAATGTGTGCGAGTATGCTGTCTCACCATCCATTGCTACCCGCGCAAGGAGGCGTGGCACCAGGGGGTCTAGAATCCCTGTATCGCCATCGGCATGGTACTCATCTGCTATATCTTTGATATCTTCGCAGGCACTATCGGCACTCCCACCGATTACAGGACTTGGCCAATCACCATTTAAGCCTGCGAGGCCCCGGCACGCAATAGTACCGGTCCCCAGCGTAGGGGAGAGAGTTCGCGGTCCTTCGGAACTGTCTCGCCATCCCTGCGCTCTCACTATGGGTTCCTCGGAATCCCATATATTCTCAGCCACCGGTCCGGTAGCACTGGACTTCGTTGGGATACCACCTAACCCCGGCGCTGGCGCGACACTCACATCGCTTTGGTCTAAATTAGACCTTTCGCAGGATCCTCCTGCTTTCTCAAGGGAGAGAGGCTGCCGAACAGCATTTCCCGTCCGATCTATTATAGATCGCTTGCAGGACCATCCTGCGAGGGCCTCTTGCCCTGGAGTACGTGCAACTATGCTGCCTGACTCCATCTGATCTACACTAGATCGCTTGCAGGACCATCCTGCGAGGGCCTCTTGCCCTTGAGTACGTACAGCCTCTGCTAACTGGCCGCTGTTTGACTCTGTTATACCCATTGTGATTCGCAGCTTATCTTGAAGTGTGGGTAAAAGCGAATTCTTCCTGAATTCCCCGTCCTTGGGTGCGTAATCGGGTCTCCTGCTAGGCGCATCGGCGGGGTTCTTCACACCCGGGCGATGCTCGATTACAAAATCGAACGCAGCTAACTTTTCAGCCCACCTAGCCTGACGCCTACTAAGGTCCTTGGTCGACATGAAGTAGCGCAGGTTAGCGTGGTCGGAAAGCACCACCACTGGGTAGATGCTCCCTTCGAGGTAATGTCTCCAATGCTTAAAGGATTCGACAATCGCAAGCAATTCTGCATCATGCGTCTCATAGCGGGTCTCCGCATCAATCATTTTCCTTGACCAAAAAGCAATTGGGTGCCAGCGACCCTCCTGGTCTTGCTGGCTAGCGATCCCTGCGACTGCGTAACCTGAGGCATCAGGTTCAACGCGAATTGGCTTCGCAGGATCGAAATGGGCTAGCACCGGTGGTTCCGTGAAGCGGCGTTTGAGCTCTTCGAAAGCCTTCCGTGCTTCCGGGGTAAGAGTGAAAGTAGCCTTATTGCGATTCGCACGCTTCTTAGTGCTACCCTGGCCTTTCGTGGTGGCCGTCAAGGGTGCTGTAATACGGGAAAACCCTTCGATGAATCGGCGGTAAAATCCCGCGAATCCGAGAAATTGGAGTACATCGTGGACGCATTGGGGTAATGGCCACTGTAGGATCGTCTCAATGCGATCCTTCTCCATTGAAATGCCATTTGGGGATATCACAAATCCCAAAAAATGGACTTCTTGTACATGAAATCGGCACTTACTGCGCTTCGCGTACAGTCGATACGTGCGCAGCCTGTCCAGAACCTTCTTCACATGAAGGATATGCTCCTCCTCACTCTGGGAGTAAATCAAAATGTCGTCTAAATAGACAACGCAACAGATATCGAGCAGATCGCTCAATGCGCGGTTGATATATGACTGGAACGTCGCAGGCGCATTAGCCAGCCCAAATGGCATGACCGTGTATTCAAAGTGACCGTATCGGGTGCGAAACGCGGTTTTCCACTCATCCCCCTTGCGAATGCGAATCCTATGATAGGCGTCCTGGATGTCAAGCTGGGTGTAGATCACCGCACCCGATAACCGGTCCATGGTCTCACCAATTAATGGTAAGGGGTATCGATTCTTGATCGTGATCTCATTGAGACCCCGATAATCGACACAAAGGCGCAAGGAACCGTCTTTCTTAGGGACAAATATGATGGGTGCGCCCGCCGGACTCTGTGAGGGTCTGATCCAGCCCTTTTGGGTCGCATCATCGATATATTCCCTAAGGGTCTCCAATTCCTTTGCCGATAATGAATAAATTGGGCGGTAAGGTGGCTGCGAATCCGGCTGAAGATCGATTGGATGATCATGCGCAGAGTTCTCAGGCAACCTAGCCGCCTGGGACGCATCGAAGACGTCCTCATACTCCTGTAGGTTTCCGGGAAGGCATCCCCCGTACCGGCCGCCGTAGCGAGCAGCGCAGGGTGGCCGTCTCCTTTACCGAATGCCGTAGCAAGCAGCGGAGGAGACCCTGACTGCGCCGAAGGGTAGGGATACACCACCAGCATCGTGGCCCCTGCGAGGATTTCTCGATAGCAAGCCGCTGCAGTTATCTTGTCTCCCCTTCGGCCAGTTGGTGGCCGCCATTTCCACGTATCCTCGGCCCAGTTGATGTCCGGATTAGCTCGCACGAGCCAATCATGTCCGAGGATAATGTCGTATCCTGCGATCTCAACAGATTCGCAAGGGATGACGAGGGAGTTCAGGATCCCATCGCTATCCCTAACTTCGCAGTCGACCTCGCGGTTCCCGTAGGAAGTGATAGGGTGTCCGTCAAATGTGACAGACCCCTGCGAAGGTGTCACTTCCTCACCTAGAAGGTGCTCCTTCGCCCAGCGCTGGTTAATGAAGCTTTGCTCTGCTCCGCTATCGACTAGCGCCCATGCGTCCTTACTACCCTCCTGGGTAAGGATTGAGACTTCGCATGCGAAGGCTCGGTCGCTCTGCCTTCTAGGAACCCCTACTAGTGCTTTGGCAGCTCTAAACACTAGGGGAGTTAGTTTTTTGACAGTCGGGTCTTATCCTGCGTAGCTCGCGGGTCTGGTTGATCGCAGCTACTAGCATAATGACCCGGTTTCCCGCATCGATAGCAGGAAACAGCCCCCGATTGTGTAGGGGGTTGAGTGAATTTTCTCTTGGATGCGCTACGGCGAGGCTCCTGGTTCGAGTCGCCAACGCTCCGTTTTTTGTGATCTTTTTGGTGCGAATAGGTCTTCGGGTCACGTGTGATACGGGACCGAAGGGGTATACTCGCTTCTTGATCCGACCGCACTATATCAGACTGAGTGCGAAGCAGCTTCCGCCTTTCTGGAAGCTGGTTCTCGACCATGTGAAGGTGGCCGATATAAGCCTCGTAAGTGTCAGGCTCATTGGGGTATTTGACAGCTTCGGTGCGAATGACATCTAGGACCTTGGCCCAGAGATGCTCCTTACGATGCTCATCTTCATAAGGGTATTGTAGCTGCCGGTGAATAGTGTCTAGCTCGGTTGCGAACGCACGTACGGACTGATTGTGCCTCTGGGTCCGTCGCATGTACGCAAGGGTAGCTTCGCGGTATATGTTCTCGGGGTTGTTGACAAGCCGCAAGCAGAATTCGGTGAAATCCTGCCAGGTGGGTCGTTCCGAGAAGGACTGTAGGTGCGCTCGCCATTGGTTGTGGCGATCGTCTGACAGATAGGTGGCCGCAGCAGTCACCTTATTAGGTGCGAAGGCGTACCACTGGGGGTGTTGTTCGAAGTGACTCTCAAGTCGATTCACGAATGTGTAGTATTCTTGGGTATTCGACCCTGCGAATGGCTTGATCTTCGCATCCGCCCGAGGTGGCTGAAGGCGTAGGGCCTGAATAGTCCCTAGGGGCGTGTCGGTCACTTCGGTCGCTCGGGTGCGAGGGTTGGTCAACGCATCTAGGCGAGATTCGAGTTCACGTCGGGCCAATGCCTCTTCTGCCTGCGCAATCCGGTCTCTAAGCTCATCGAGGGAGGGCTCAGACGGGGGCGCAGGTGTAGGTCGAGGTTGGGTCGCAGTATCGGCAGTTTGTTGCTGCGAACGCGACCGGGTTTGGTGGGAGCTCGACATGATAGTGAAAAGGGGTTGATAGCTCTACCGGGCGTACTCGCTGGGTGGAGCAATTAGAATTGTTAGGACCCTGCGAGGTCCTAGTGTAGCAGTATGAGTACGGGAAGTAGAGACTATCGTCGAAGTGTATGTGCAGGTGTCACAAGAGACTAATTGCTGGTCCTTCATGCGAAGGCCAGCGAGTGCAATAAATACAGTGCGCTTAGCTAAGAGACTAGGCGAAATGCACGACCATCATGGTCCATGCATGCGCCTATCTATCTGCACACTGCGCAGCCCAAAGGCTCGCAGTATACTTTCAGGCACCCTCAGGCACCTGTCAGGTCGAGGTCCTGACAAAATGGTGGGCTAGACTAGGTTCCGAAGACTGTCGCAAGTAGGTACGACGCTTACAACGTGACACTTATCGGCGTGATATTCTAGATATATTATTACCTTATATTGGGCTATAGAAACCTCTAAGATCATCCTAAATCATAAGGATACTAGGACTAAAATGCCCGGAGGTAAGTTTTATACCCGCGTATAGCTTACCTATAGCTAAATTCCTAGATCCTACTTTATTACCTACGGAAGATATATAAAATGTGGAAAGTAGTTATCAATCTATAATAGGGTTTAGTTGTCGACTTAGATTCCGTGCTCTAGATTGAAGGATTGATGCCTAATATCTCACTAGCAGACCGAAGACGCGTTAGGGATCTTATAGATTCAAAACGGATATTTCCCCTTATTATAATACCTAAAGATAGGGAGAAGGTCAAGACTTATCTTCTCTAAACGCCTAGGAGAATAATATCTCTTAATACGCTTCTCTAAGATATATTGTTCCTCGAAGAACTAGCAAAAGCCCTCCACTGTCTCTGTCCTCCGAAATTTAAAGGAAGCTTCAAAAAGGCCATGTTAAGTCAATAGAATCTTATTGGAGCTGCCGGAATCCTTGAAATTCAGACTGCAGAACACAAATTTATAAAGATAAAACAAGCTAAGCACTCGTTCTCGATATCTATAATCCAGCTTTGGCTTTTCGCTTGCCGGCATTTCGACCACTAGCGAAGCCGCGTAAGAAAAAATCGACATCATTTCGAATGGCCTACTAAGAATCTAAGTTTAAGTAGACTTACTATATTGGCTTCGCGATTGGGCTTTAAATCTGAATAAATTAGCCTGCTTCAAAACAACAATTTGGGACAACTTATGGCACAAGGATTTTTTAAATCTCTTTGTAGGGAGGAGTTCTACGAATACAAGGAGTATAAAGTGCAATCAATGTCTAACAAACTTCAGAGCTTTCTGCAGAACCTTCCTAGGTATGTGGAGGAGGAGGATGCTACTGCCCAATTTACAACAAACAACCTAGAACTCGAGGCGAGCCACAGATTTAACAGCCCTACGCGAGATGAGTGTGATCGGCAGCGCAAATATATGTTTGCCAATCAATTGTTCGGTCGAGATCAGCCACAGTCACAATATGTAACGTCACTCGGTGTGACAAAAGACATTATAGGCTGTTTCTTCGGAAAAACTCTATTTCAACAACTCTGGGAGCAAAATTCTCTCCAAAGCTCCTATAGTCCTGAATCTATGGAGGTAGACACAGCGGGTTTTGCTGAGGAGCGCCCCGCAGTTCACCCACTAAACTCACTGCCAGTGGAAGTGCTCCAATCGTCTATGCACTCACCACCAGTGGAAGTGCACCAATCGTGGCATGGCTGTCATCGCATTTTCATATATCTTCACCGGCATCTACGGCTTGACTTGGGTATGTCATTTCCTTTCTTGATTACAAGTCCTTACTGACAGCTACAGGCTCCCACTGCGTGGATCTATGCAGCAGAGGTCTTCCCACTGAAGTACCGAGCTAAGGGCGTCGGTGTCTCAGCTGCAACCAACTGGATCTTCAACTTTGCCCTTGCATACTTCGTGGCACCAGCCTTCCACAACATCCAGTGGAA
>NW_019173343.1:12210-15467 GCF_001773325.1 Penicillium arizonense | reverse complement strand
GTTTTCGAGACCGATGTCAAGCCATGGCACACTCACAAAATCGAGGATGTATTTGGTGAGGAAATTGAGCGCCACAAGGATGTGAGTGCCAAAAACGAGGGTGGTGGTGCCAGCCATGAGGAGGTGGTGTAAATAGACATTGAGAGGGAGCTGATCCGTAAGGGAAGCATAAGAAAGCCGTGAGGCGTTTGCAAATATTTATGAATCAATGAGAGGCAATATATAAATAATTCAATCGGACTGTATGGTTCAGCCGTGCAGGACAAAGAATATAAGCAAGAATTCAGCCAGACCAAAACTGGGGACACAGCAATGTCGAAAAGTTTACATCATTTCTCCCCACTCTTTCCACTCCGACTACCACATTCCTTCCTTGAATCTACCTTTCTACCGCACAAAATATCAAGCAATCACTCAGATCATTGGCTATTGGCTGTGCGCAAGGCAAGTTATGCCGCGTGAATTTATCGAATTGGAATTTTAAAGATGCACATTCTCCACAAACAGCATGTCCTGATCAAGTGGCCTTCGAATAGTCAATGAAGAGGTTGACGTAAACCAGCTTATGCGGCATATCTCCCTAGAGACTGTCGTCGGCATCTAGCCCAAGTTCCGATCCGTGACATATGATGAAGTCCATGCAAACAAACCAGGCTTTCCGTGCAGAATCATCTGTTTTGGACATCTCCTTCAGCCAGGCTCTGGCTTTTCTAAATCTTGGCACGATACTCATGGTATCAGTCTTGCCTAGCTTGGTACGGATGAAGCACTCAGTCAAGATGATGGTAATAGACTGCATGATATAGTGGAGAGCACACCACCACGGACAATCTCTATACAGCCAGGTTACGTCTGGCTCATCAGGTAGTATGTCGAGCAGTTGACATGCAGATTGGATGCAAATGACCGGCATGGTATCAGAGGCCATGCTAGAGCGTTCTGAGGTTTCCAATGTCTTGTGTAGTAGTCCGCGAAGGCAAGGTTGCAAGATGAAAAGCTTTGTCGAGTAGAAATGGAGAGCGAGGCTGATATGTTGACGCGTCACGACTCCACTTATGCTTTTTTCTTTGAACTGGTATGTAGCTGGGAGAGTATCGAGCCAGTTGTCTGCTTTCTCATTCAATGAAGATATCATGCTCTCCATCTCGGACCATGACTTATGAGCTGAGCCTGGAGCATAAACGCTATCAATAGCCTCACGCATTAAGACCGTGAGGTTTGCACCGTAAAGGAGAGATAAATTGTCATTTGGTTGTTGGGTTTCCGCCACCATGAGCGCAGTCAATTTATTTGGAGATCTTTTGTTGACCGCCAAGCAATCCAAAGGTACACCATCGGTCAGGCTATCCTTAAAGGTTGAACACCCCTTGGAACACAGCGTTGCCATAAGGCAGCTCCGAGCCGGCTGGACTTTTGTGTACTTTAAGACATGGTCTCTCTGCAGGATTTCATCGCGAAAGGGCATAGGAAGCGGTGTTGTGCGGAATACCTCACTAGTGCTGGGGGGGCGGCCAGTCGTCACAGAAAGCGACGTTTCCAGCGTATACAAAGCCCACCAGACCCGGTACCTGATTTCCTTCGACAACGGGGCAACACTTTGGCTCTCACTGCGAAGATTGAGCCCCATAATCAATGCAGAGCGAATGGCAATACCACAACATTTCCATGACCTAAAAGAGAAGAGCTATTAGTACGGAAGTATTTGGAATAGTGAAATCGAGAGCACGAAACCAGTACCTGTTGACTTGCCCACTTGCAAGAAGGTAAAAGGCTGCTAAGCCCTCTACCTGCACCTGCTGCAGATTGGGATGATCTCGCAAAGCCGCCTTGTCCATACTAAGTATCCACGCCCTTGAAAAATACACAAGATGTGGGTATTTATCGCACTCGGACGTCTTTACGAGCGACATGTGCATTGCAGCAGTGGCAAATACCAAGTTCAACACTGCCAACCATTGCTTCCCAGGTTGTGCGGTTGGATCTCTATAGAAAGATCGGTATTGACCCACAAACGTCGTCTTCCCAATGATTGGAAATGATGGATGAATAATTTCAAAATAATTGTCGACGAGCTGGTCAGCCATGCTCTGCGACGGTCGTACCAATAAATCCACTTCGTCTCGCATTGCTATCTCGCAGTCGTTTTGGTAATAATCCATCGACGCGACGGATGACCTGATGAGGTCCTCCTGGGATGTAGATGGCGTGGTACAACTTTGCTTGATGGCACACTTGAGTCTGTATAACCATACCATCTCCGAGTGTTCACCCACAAACCCTAGCGCCTGTATTTCTCCACGGCAATTGAAATCTTCTTCTGTGTAGTCAATGGTGACCACTGGCGGACCTTGGGTATTGTAGATTACTGCTGGTTCCGGCACGTTCGACAAACCCCCAGCATGGCTTGAGATCTAGGTATTGTTAGGCAAAGAGAAGACTCGTTGCGAGGATTCGCTAATGTAGCTTGCCTCTGGGCCGGGGAGCCTGGGGGAGGGGGCACTGCACTCACTTTACAGAGAGTTCGGTCAACATGTTGAGCAGACTGTATGTCGAGTGTAGGGTAAATATCACGTATGAGTCTTTCCAAAACATCGACCCGTGCGTTCAGATCATTCAGCTGCCTAATGATTCCTGTCAGCAGATGATTTGCTGCTTAAAGTATCCGCTTCACGTACTTGTCGATCTTCTCTCGCTTCCGATCGCCGTAGTGGCAGGCAATGTCGTTCTCTTCACATCTACGACACGCTGGCCGATGGCCACTGCATTTGGCCTTCCTTTCATGGCAACCTTTGCATGCTTGACGGACCCTGCCCCTATGGGTCCAATTCACCGGAGTGGACGTTCGAGAGATAGGGACTTTAATGTTCGGTATGTGATGACTGGAACCAAGAAAGGCTAGTTTGAATAAACTTTCAGTGTTGTTGAGGGAGCCGTCGTGGATACCACTCTCGGGGGGATCGAATAGCTGGAAAATATTTGCCGATTCGTGGTCGCTTAGGAGGGGTTCGTTAAAGGACGGAGGCCTTTCGGGTAATCGCACAAGATGAGAATCATTATACCCACTCATCCCGGCCCCGTATAGGCTTGAATGATTGGGGCTCTTTGGAAGGTTGCGGAAAGAGTGCGTTTGATGAATTTTCTGTGCTTATTTAAAAGTTCAGATCTTTGGTTGTCATTCTCTCCACGCCTAGTTCCTGCATGAAACAGTTCTCATTCTATACAATGCAGGGGAAAAAAAAGAATATGTAAGTAAAAAA
>NW_019173343.1:0-12200 GCF_001773325.1 Penicillium arizonense | reverse complement strand
GGGGGGGGGGGGGTTTGGGGGGAGGACACCCCAACAGCCATCTTCAACTTTTCGAAAATGCACATGAATCCCTTGACGCCAACATTCGGAAAGAAAGTTTCGCCGCTAATTAGTAGCATTAATATTGAACGAGGCATACCATGCATGAATTTTCATCGGATCTCTACTTCACAAAGCGCGGACGAGTCTGATGATAGGCTATTGCTACGCTCGTGTATTGTCGCCTCTCGAGTAGTCGCGGTTGTAGCGGTCGTAAAATCTATGTTTCAGTGCCTCTTTGTAAGGACTGACTACTGACTTCCAAGCTGGACGTGTACCTCACCTGAAATGCTTTCATTGGCCGGGAAGTTCCACCGCCATGTGAGGTCACTAAGTGGGCCCTGTCAGGGTCCCTAAAATGTGAGGCCACGCTTTTGGATCAGGCAAACAA
The DNA here is from genome assembly GCF_001773325.1 of Penicillium arizonense. Lineage (NCBI taxonomy): Eukaryota > Fungi > Ascomycota > Eurotiomycetes > Eurotiales > Aspergillaceae > Penicillium > Penicillium arizonense. The sequence continues at coordinate 11,770 of NW_019173343.1, read as the reverse complement.
ACGGTTGATTGCATGGTTGACAAGCAAGGGGTTCCCCACAGAACGGTTGGTGGATCTGCGCAGGATCTCTGCAGAGCCAGGCGATATGACGCATATTATAGCCGAGTTATGACAATCATATGACATCCGCATCAAGTGGATCGACCTAAATTCCAACGCAATTACTAATTATTGTAATACGGGTAAACCAAACGTCGACCGTCAAGACTTGGAAGAGGTTGCGTCCATGCACCAGCCACATATTTGCCATGTAAATTTTTACCACCCTCTTCTTTTCATGGTTTTAGGGCAGATGCGTGCCCCGCGCGCCTTCTAGTACAATCTATTTCGATCTCACGAGCATCGCTAAATCAAAAATAGACTAGTGTGTCTCAGAATTGAGTTTGGCACAAAAAGGTTTTTTAAAGTGGTGAGAGCTTTTGAGCGCGCCTGTACTGTGGTGATACAACAAGCCCCCAGTGAGCTCGCACTAGGCAGCAGTCATGCTGAGACTGGACAGACCTCATCCAAGGCCTAGAAGCCTCGTTAAGGCTTAAGGGCATCCTGCACCGGAGAACTCGTTAAGGCTCGGCAACGGGCAACCCCGGGCGCAGCCGTTCTTCGGGATACGGGCATCCTCCTGGGAGATATACGGGTTATCTGAAAGGGGTTGGTAATTGGCTGGTGGCAACCAATGGACCTCGTTAAGGCTTTGCCACGGGCAACCCGTGGATCCTGTTCAAACATTGGGGACCAAGCTTGATTAGTGGAGAGTGACCTACATACACTGCCGGATGGAGCGTATACGAGGGCTTTCTGCAAGACACAGTCGGCCTGGCGAAGGGAGACCTCTCCAGGTAACGCGAAACAAGAGTGTGAGCTCTTGCGCTCTTGCGGGGCGTGGTATACAATGGCAGCCACTGCGATAGGCTCGGGGCCTGTCAAGAGATTGTCTGTATGGCCCAAGAGGACGGATGCGCGTGTGGGTGTACAGAGAGCCGGGAAGTCAACTACCTCACTCGCACCTAAGACTGGTCTTGATCGGTCGAACCGGTGTCATCCTAGTTGATCTACCCGTGATGTATGCTTATGTCAAACTGAGAGACACCTAGGGTGAGAGGCGTGGTGGACCTCAAGAGACTAGAAGCCTCTTATACTTGGCCAAAAAACTGGGGTAGTGGCTTATGCGAGTAGGCCCTGTCGAAGCTACTTCATGTCTTTTGGCCACGACTGCTGCCGCCATGGCGAGCCGAGTCCTTCACGAACATTGAGATCGGGTCAGACCGAGAAACGACAAGAGAACGGGCCGAGGCCGTACGGTCCACGTCCGACATTGTCGGCTACTCAGACGCCTCTGGACGCGAGGGCCACTTAGGTGCCGCCGTTATCGCGCTTGATAACAACCTAGAGGTCATAGAGTCGCAACAGGTCCAGGTAGGACCGATGGACCGGTGGTCGGTCCACGTAGCGGCGCCGATTGGCATTTTCTATGCTATCAGCACAGTGTTCAAACTTCTCACCAGCGCCTAAGAACTGTAGACAGTGGAAACACGACAGCGACGATCCTATGTGACAGCAGATCAGCCCTGTAGGCAGTCCAAAACGCGGGAAACAAATCCGGACAAAGGGTCATCCATGCCATTATCCAGGCGGCCACAGAGGTTCAAGCGGCGGGATTCGCGCTTCGCCTTCAGTGGGTGCCAGGGCATTGCGACAACCTAGGAAACGACGCAGCGGATCGACTGGCCAAGGACGCCGCAGGCCCGGGCAAAACACACCCCTTCCGCTCCCTTCTCACGAGGGAGACGGCGTTTATTCGCGGCAAAACCCTCCGTCAGTGGGAGCAAGAATGGAAGTCATATTTATAAACCTAAAGAAGAAGCCAGGCTCTAGGTAGAGAGGCCATGTAAATATGACTTATTCTGCATGCGTTGTACCGGACATTATCGTGATGATCTATCTACTGCAGTGTACATTCTGTAGCCTGAAAATCAGATACTCTCGAAAATCGCTGTAAACTCGACGCCCCCATATGGGCATGCATACGATGTTGGTAAAATTTGATTGGGGGGCCCAGCTTTCGGTGTGCGTAACTGGATTGAAATCTCAAGTCCATGAAGGAAGCCAGCAGAGCAGATACCTTTAGTTGGTAAAATGGGTCAAATCTGAGTCTGCGCAAAGTGAGCATTTCCCTTTTTTTTTTTTTTTAAAAGCAAACTTTCTGCGTCAACAATCGGGAATATTCTGAAAACACTAAGTCCACACAATCAATTCAAAGATAGCTGTTTGCGTAGTTGACCAAATAGACTTTTTGGGATTTGCACTTTTCTCTCAAGAAAATTAGAGTTTATCACCAATCCTCGCTATGAGAAAAAATGGTCTCGGAGATGTGCATTCCTAAGTCTAACAGCATACATTCTTCATGAGTTCACAAGTTCATCCATATATTATGTAAGGCATTTTCAAAAGTACGATGCGTTCCTCGAAGGGTTTATAGTTATCGCGTCGAGAAACATCACAATATCTTTTGCTATCAAACCCAGGATCTTCATCCCACCAGCTAGTGCATACACCACAACATTGAAGCCTCGAAACTCCCCATCATTTGACCTAGGAACAGGGATTGTTTTCCGAGGACTATCCATGCACAAGCAAAAAGAGAAAGATGAGCCAGCATATAACGGAAATGTAAGTATCCTCGAAAACTGATCTTTTCTCTTCGATATATTTTTCTTTCCCCCCCTATTTGCTAAGTTAGGAATCATTATATCCTGAAACAGTATAAGATGACTGGTAACGAGAATCCTACGATCCTGGAGTTGCGGAAAATGGATTTTTCGGTGGTGGCACCTCCCAAAGAAAAGTACGAGCACTTTGGCTCCAAAGAGCGAAAGCGTCCACACAGTTCTCTCTCAAGTCAAGAAAAGGTTAGGAACAATCTCAATGTCACAAAAATTGATTTATTCTCTAAAACATAGTAGATACTGGAACTCGGAACCAAAAAGTTGGCGAGCAAATGCGAATCGGACCGCACCTGGTTGAGCAAAGAATCCATGTACGCAAAATGTGAACTTTTGGGAATTAACAACGAAGCAATTGCTTCGTTATTCGAACCCCTAGAAGAGGACCACCGCATCTCACTAGGTACCTTGGATCCCATTTGTTATCATAAGCAGGACGTGCTCGCCAGAAGTTATGAGCCCATAAGGGACCGATTTTATGCCGGCAGGAATGATGTTCAAGATACCGTTTCCCCATAGGTGCTGCGTCAATAGATCAAGTCAACTTTTTGAAAACTAGACTATGGATTCATGGTAGAAGACTTCGTGTGCATACCCCGACCCATCGATAAGGGTTGGATCCCAGGTTACGTGATATATATAGGTCTGTAGGAGTGGCTTCCTGTTAGGCTTCCACTCCGCTAGGCAGAAGGGAGATGAGTTGCTGCGGCTATAAGTAGCTGAATCTTTTCCCATAGACTGAATATGATTATCACACTTGTACCTCAATCCAGGGTTCCAACTATGAGAGAGATATGCTGGCTACCATCAATATATATATCATTACCTATATAATTAAAGTACACCGATTTCTGGAACCGAACATGAATCCTTGTCAAGATCGGAACTCCTGCGACCTAACGACCGGCAACAATCAATAGGCTGCTCTCCCGGAGATACTGACGACAATACCGTTATTGCGACTGTGCAATTGTGCACCGCTTTGAACGCTGGTCGCGTCGCCGCTGGTAGTCTAGCAGTGTACAAGTTACCCCGCTCCGCCATGGTGCTAGCTAAAGGGGTTGGTTCAGAGGATTGATAGCCACTAATGCTGTTGTGGTTCTTGCCATTGCTTTGGTCACAGCTGTTAGGCAAGACGTTCCCTTTTTTTTTTTTTTATTATTATTATTATTATTATTATTATTTAAAGTTGCGGGTGTGTTTTTAAGAACTATGTGTTTTAGTTCTGAGGAATAGTGATTACTCTATTTCTAAGGGAGTACAAGAGACTGTATATAGAACATAAGGCTATGTTGATCCCCTGTCAACTTGCTTCGTTTTTGTGTAGATTGTGAAGGAATTATTCGGTGGCGCGGCTTTGTTATTGATCTGCACTAGCCTTATATCACAACCGATATGGATGCGAGAAACAATGTACAATTGATCGCGACGAACTAAACACAGATGCTTCATCACGATCCTTAACGTTTGAACAGAGCCGAGTCTATGCTTGTGTTTGGCCACGCAAAACTATAGGTTGATTGCTAGACACTTACAGCGATGAATATAGTTCCAAGAAGACAGGCGAGTACCCAAGCGACAGCTGCATGGAGACTCTAGAAAAATAACCAAATGACTAAGCCTCCAAGTATTGCAATCGAGTAATTGTTCCACAGTATTAAAAAGAAAACCTGGCATCGCTCGACCCCGGGAAAAAGCTTCAAATACTGTATTATCAACATGGTCTGCTGTCGCACATAATACCACATGCTGGAGTGCCTATCGACTAGTTAGCATACCATAGCATCGTGCAATGGGGGTATTGCATATACCAGAAAGGCCGGTTTCTCAATCCTGTAAGATTTTGCTCAAGAATGTATCGAAGGATATTAGTAGAAATTGAGTTGCCTTCCACGGGGGTTGCAGGTACATGTAACGGAAGGGCAATCACTTTGCATATTGGTGGGGTAAGGCGTCAACTATTCTATACGACAGCAATACCGAATAGATAACTAGGCGAATGGTGCGTGGAATCTCGAAAAATCGGCTTTCGGTCCGCCGACATTCCCAAAAGTTGGTTGTACCGCCGTTTCCCATCTGCATTCTTCAGTTGTTTGTTGTGACGGGATATCTGTAGATCCAGATCAAGGCAAGACTTTGGATGCGGTTTTCGATTTATCTCCTATTGATACGAGGCAGGGCTTGTTCACTTTGGAGCGCTAAAGTTTGCCAACATACATACCTCTAGCACAACGATAAGTCCTGGGTCGCAATAGACAAGCAAACAGACAATCTACCGAAGCCGTTAACCCATTTGGTAGAAAATATTTTCTTCGCGGCTTGATTGGGTACGCGGGCAGTAGGAGTTATCAACTGTGGGGATTCATCCCAAGTTGACAGTCTGGGTCGGCTCCCTAGCCGAACGATGTGGGTACGACCCATGGTCACATGGTTAGCATGTCGCTGCATGTGGCCGGCTTTGTCACCCGCCAACTATGGTCGAACCCACTATTTACGCCCACAAGATATCCGTGGGGACGCTTATATTATCCGCCCACTCAATCACTCACATCCCTTGCTCCAGGTAAGCCCCCGCCGGGGGTTCGCTGTCGGTCTGCCGTTAGTTCCCGCAGGACAACCACCCGCCAATTATGTGGAACCCACTCGAATGCTTGCGTCATGGTCATTGCTCTAGGGCTTGGAGTTTAGAAAACAGAGTATAATCCACAGAAATCAATCGGTCTTCGAAATTAATCATCGAGCTTATTCATTCATTCCCGTGGCGCCGCCGAGAAAATCTATTTACTCCTCCCGGTCCTCCGGATCTTGATATTTAACAAATTTCCACCTCTTTGCATGGTAAAACCACTCCTCGAGCCAGTCGAAGTATAGTTGTCTAATTTGACCAGCAGCTGTCATTTCTGGGCCCATATCACGCTGAGATAATACTGTCACCATCAAAACGTCGGCTGGCTTACCTTTCTCATCATCTTTTGTTGAAAAGCGTGCATCAAGAATGCCCTTTCGGGTGGATGAAATACGACGCCAAATAGAAAACCCGTCTTACCGTCCTTTTCTTCGATGCCATGGATGCTCAATCATGGGCCTTGTCAAGTTTCAGCATAAAAACCAATTCACCTTTCTCAGCCTTCCACAGGAGCCTGAAATAGCTAGTAAGACTCAGTGGTTGTTTCAAACAATTTGCCGGGAATGCAAAGAAACCGCGCATTTTGCATTGCCAAACACGAATTTCATCTCCATCGACCAGCTTGTTCAGGAAATGTCAGCCGAATGTGTTCTTATCACTTTACACGATGACTCCGTTTCTTTTGTTTGATCCCTTAAGGCTACTATGCCAAAAGACCTTGGATATTCTTCTTCTTCTTGAGTATTTATTGGAGGGAAACCTGCAGCCCTGCCTGGGGTTACTGTCACATTGTCAGTTTGCCAGAGGCGTGATATGGAAAGGCTTCGTATTTTAGCAATTGAACTAGCATTCGTCCCAGTCGTTTGGTCATCAGTATATTTGAGATTTACTAATACCAGTTTTCAGACGTGCGGTGAAAAGCCTCGAGGGAACATAGGTGACACACCCGACACTTGCCTTTCAATACAGCGTGGCGCAAGCGTACGAGAAAGACGCTAGCAAAGCAGCAGGGTTCAGAGAAGGAGGATCTCTCTATAAATACCGAAAAGGTGCTGCTGCAAACTCGAGTATGACTAGCTAGTTCCTATAACGAAGGATAAATCCGAACTAACTTCCGCCTATAGGGCACCCCGACGAGCATTCACATAACATAATCAGGGGCTATAGGAAAGGCGGTACTTTTGCCTACTATGTCTCTGTCAGGGATGACACTCAATCTGCTTTCATGAAAACTCCGGCGCGGGATGCTTTACTCAAACTGGCCAGCAATGCAAGCTTGACACTGGATGCCTCTGCACCGCAGGCTCTTACGGACAGTCAGAAGCACGGCCTCGAGAAGAACCCAGAGCTTGCTAAACTCAAGCAAGCAAGCAAGCAAGCAAGCAAGGCTCTTCGGGAAGAGCTCATTGCAGCCTTTCACCAACTGAAAAAGGCAAATGGGTCCACGCGTTACAATGAATTATTGAACAAAATCATCGTGGCAAGCCAGTCAAATTTGAACCGGAAACCTCCTATATACAACCAGAAAGAATGGTTCTTGCTAAACTTGAGTTCAAGAACAGAGATATAGACTCTATCCATGATGCGGAATTAGTCGGGGACCGTATCCGATCATTGGAACTGCGCCTTGAACTGCACAAGCTCAATGTGCCCAAGTCATTAAAACAGCGAATACAGTTCAGTGATTCCATACAGGAATCCAAGGAAACTTTTTCTAGCTCTACTGAGAGTAGTACTGGTCTTGGGTGTCCAGTGTGCTTAGGACGCTCTGATATTTATCCAGCAGTGCGGAGGTACCCGTTCTGTCGAAAGGATGCGCTGCAGCGACATTTCATGACCCACAGTTTGCCAAATGCCTTCCCAGATGGTCGTGTATGTGGTTACCTTGGATGCGACTTTTGTTATTTTCGCTTCCAAGGTATATGCTTCACCAAAAGAAGAAGCACAAGATTTTTCTCTAGAACAGCTGACATTTTATTGACCGACGTTTCCCACGAAAGAATCGAAGTGATATGAAGCACACAGAAGTCCTTGGGAATGAAGTTATTGTACCTGAATCATGATCGATTGGACGGCGTGTTAAATAAAGGGGATTGATACAGACACAACCCTTTGGATACTAACACAACCCCCCTGCCTGGAAATTCAGGCACCCATTGACCGCTTTCCTCACCGCTTTCCTCCTCGAACTTATTTATTGCTACCACTACCCTGCATGTATATCACACCTTAGGTACCTCCAATTACTATGTAAATTGCTAGTAAAAATAAGTCACTCCTGTTCCACTATAGTACCCAATAAGGAATTCAAAATAATTGTTGTTTACACCTTCAAACCTCCCATTTTACTACCCATTTCTCTCGCGTTTTTCACCCATTTCTCTCGCATTTCACTCTCCTTTACGATGGCTTCCTCGCAGCCTGATTCGCCGTCCGATTCTGAGCCTGAAGCTATTCCCGAGTCCCCACCGACGCTGCCAAGCCTTCATGACGCGCCGCCAAGCCTCCAAAACACCGCGCCAAGCCTCCATGACGCGCCGCCAAGCCTTCCTGACGCTATTCCCGAGTCCTCACCGCCGATACCAAGCCTCTATACCTTCCCGCTACCCCCTCTAGATCAGCAGTACGATACACCGGAGCGAGGAATAGCCGCGGTCAATGCCTTCGCCCGCGAGCATGGCTATGCAGTCTCAATATTCCGTTCAATAGCTAAAAAGGGCGTCAAGAAGATCGTCCAGCTATGCTGTGACAGGGGCCGTACTCTACGAGCGCGGCCTGACAATGGCCCTGAGCGAAAGCGGCAGACTACCTCGATAGCTATTAACTGCCCGTTCCTACTTAGGCTTCGGCTTCAAGAGGACGGTCGTTGGAAGCTTACGGTCGACAAGCAGGAGCATAACCATGAGCCTTCGCCTCCATCTACTCATGTCGCTCAACGGAAGCAGGAGCTATCTACAAAGGTGCCGGTGATTAAACAGCAGCTCCAACAGGGCCTTTCTACGCGTCATATCCTCACAAGCATTCGAAAGGAGGATGAGGAGTCATGTCTTACAGCCCGAGACGTCTACAACCTTCGGAGGAAGCTACACATTGAATTCCTTGCTGGCCGTACGCCGCTTCAAGCTCTCTTGATAGAGCTTCCGCGCGATGGCGAATGGATCTTCAAGCATGAGGTAGATAATGAGAATCACGTCACTGCCTTATTTTGTATGCATAAATCGAGTATTGCGATGCTTAGGACTAATTCATGGGTCATTTCAATGGATTGTACATACAAAACTAATAGATACGGCCTTCCCTTACTCGATATCATTGGCTTTGTCGCTACTGGATCAAGCTTTTACGTCGGCTTCGCCTTTATGAAGGATGAGAAGCAGGATAGCTATGAAGTGATACTCAGCTGTCTTGCTGAAGCATTCGAGTCCCTTACCCTCGAGCCACCTCAGACGATCCTAACCGATAAAGAAGAAGCGCTAATGAATGCTGTGAAGGTCGTCTTCCCTTCTACAAAGCATATGATCTGTCTATGGCATATCAACATGAATATTATGAAGAAAGCCCGCCCGATTCTCGCAGAGCAGCTAGCAAAAGCTCGGCAAGAGACTGAAGCTGCTTCCTCGCAGCGTCGGACGAAGGTAGAGAGAGACCGAGAGCTTCGAGAAATGGTCAATGAAGCATGGAAGACGATGCTAAAGCTGTGGATTCGAATCGTCTATGCTATTACGGCTGAAGAGAGGGAGGAGAAATGGAAGCAATTCAATGAGCGCTACAAGGAGCCGATTTTTGAGCCTTTGCTCGATTACCTACGGAGTGAATGGCTAGACGACTGCCCCGAGTATTTCCTTTATGAGTACACCTCCGAATACCTTCATCTCAATGAGATTTCGACTTCTCGGACCGAAGGAGCTCACTGGCTGCTTAAGCAGGACCTTCAAGTCTCAACCAATGATCTACTGGTTGTTCTTCGTACGTTTGAGAATGCTGTGAAGCTTCAGTTTAGGAAGGCTACCGACGCGATCGAAAACGAGAAGATTCGGAGCTCTACTGATAGTCGCTGGAAGCATCTATTCAGGCTAGTTGTTGGACGAGTTTCGGCCAAGGCGATGGGGTATACAAAAGACGTCTACAACCGCTTCCTACCGGAAGCAGATAACAAGCCGCTAATTCCTCTATTATGTCGCTGTAATTCGAAGAATACAGCCGGCTTTCCATGCATTCATCTCATCAGGCAGTACGAAGAAGAGAAGAAGAGCTTTGAACCTGAGTTATTCCATCAACACTGGCATTTGTACAGTGTATCTGCACCTCCAATTAATCCGCTACTTCTACTCCAGGATCCCCTCCAAGTACGCCGGCGAGGACGCCCCCAAGGCGCCAGGAACTTCATCGGCGGCGGCGAGAGCACCCAAGCAAGCACCCAAGACGCCTCCACGCAGCGGGACCCCTCCGGCTTCGAGCTCATACTATCTCAGGAAGGTGGACGCGGCCGAGGACGCGGTAGAGGACGTGGAGGGACACAACAGGCATCGCAAGGGGTGGGAATAGCTTCATCTACGGCCCAGGAAGCTCAACAAGCTTCCCAGGAAGGTGGGCGGGGCCGTGGACGCGCCCGTGGACGCGGTACAGGACGTGGAGGGACACAACAGGCATCGCAGGGTGATACCATGGTGGGAATAGCTTCATCTACGGCCCAGGAAGCTCAACAAGCTTCCCAGGAAGGTGGACAGGGCCGTGGAGAGACACAGCAGGCATCGCCGGCGAGCATGGCTACAGCTCAGGGGTCGGGAATAGCTTCATGGGCATCTCGGGACGAGGATTCCTGGTCTGATCGCCTCAGGAAGAGATAGGGGGCTCCATAAATGGCTGGTACAATACAAATTACTCAATCTCTTCACTATTCTCATGCAATTCTTCAAAAAATTTGACCCAGAGAGCTGTATTCCTTCATTTCTGCAGAGTTTTCGAAAACACCATCAATTTCCTATTTCGGACTAGCGCGGTGCATTTGGCATGTGGGTGGTAGAGTACGAAGGTGACTTAATTTTGCTAGGGGGCTACATAGTAAATGGAAGTACCTCGAGATCGATGGTGCTGGCAGGAAATACTGCCGGCAGAAAAAAGTCGATGCCTGAATTTCCAGGCAGGGGGTTGTGTTAGTATCCAAAGGGTTGTGTCTGTATCAATCCCCTAAATAAACTGCAGCGGCAATACAGTCACTGGTCATAAGTTTTTAACACACCTGAATGACCCACTTTCTCACCGCTTCTACCGCCTACCTAATACACGAGCTGCTAAACACGCTAAAATGGTCGTACTTTATACGCGTCTTCAGTTTTAATAGTTTTCTACCCCTTTTCTCTATTTTATTACTACTATTACTGCTACTATTACTACTATACTACTATAATATGGCGAGGTCCACAGAACTTACCCCTGCCTTGCGTGAACGTATTTGTGAACTACATTCTATTGGATGGGGCTATCGACGCATTCATAAGCGCTATCCTTGGATTCCAATCTCAACAATTCGATATACTATTGTGAAGGAGCCTGAGAGACGTCAAGGCGTCTCGAAAGCTCGATCCGGGCGGCCAAAAACCCTTACTGAGGCCGACAAAAATCGTCTTGTGGAAGTTATTCATGATAATCCAAAGACTACACACGAGGACCTCCTTGCTGAGGTTGATCATAAAGTTAAGATCCGTTCAATCCAACGCCTTTTGAATGCCGAGAATTTACGAAAATGGCGATATAGTTGGCGGCCCTACTTGACTGAGGAACATGCTATAAAACGACTTAGCTGGGCATATCAATATCGACACTTTACGCCTAGCGATTGGGCACGTTTTTTTTGGTCTGATGAATGTACTGTCGAACGAGGTATTGGCATTCGACGAGAATGGTCTTTTATTCGTCCGAAAGACCAACCAAGACTAGGCCAATGCCAAGGTCTACCATATCGTGGAAAGCAAGTTAAACAGATGTTTTGGGCTGCGTTCTCGGGAGATGAACGACGTACGGGATTGATTCCTTTATTTGGCGATTCGAATTCTGAACGAGGAGGTGTAAATCGCTTTGTTATCGAAGCTTTATACCGCCGGATTCTACCTATCTTAATTGATAATGAAGATGGGATTTTTCAACACGATAACGCGCCAACACATACTGCCCACGTTGTACGAGATGCCTTAGTCGAATTAGGGGTTGAGGTTATGGACTGGCCACCCCATTCGCCTGATCTTAACCCTATCGAGAATCTTTGGGCGTTGCTAAAGGCAAAAATATATGAAATTCGGCCTGACCTTATCCATATGAGGAATAACGATACTACAAAGGATATACTAGTTAGTACTGCGCAAGAGGCATGGGATCAGCTTGATACTAGACACCTCCAGCACCTCTCCGAGACGATGCCTCATCGTGT
>NW_019173342.1:0-37390 GCF_001773325.1 Penicillium arizonense | reverse complement strand
TGGTCGCCTGATCGACAGTGATTTGTTCAATGGAGTACACAGGAAACTGAGATGCGTATTCAAACGCCGAACTCTCCTTTGTCTCGAAGTATATATGCAAGCGGTCAGCGAAAAAGAGCGTAGGCGAATTGAATAGGTTGATATTTCCAGCGAATGGGTCACTGAGAACAAGAGAACAGGTACTAGATAGCTTAATATTCACGGACGGACTCTGCCTGTTCGTTGAAACTGTATTTGAGAGAGCGGGTTTCATAATCTCGAAGTCTGGAGCGAAACCAGGAACTGACGCCGTTCTCTCCGTGGTAATAGCGATAGGACATTGTACAGCACTTATTGTCGACATGGAGGCTAACATAGGAAGTAACGTGCTTTCATTCGGGCACGGATGGACTCTCGTTTGACCTTTTTCTCGAGCCTTGATGGTCTCTCGAGCATAGTTCAGTAGGAAGTCATTGAATCGGTGCTCCAGGTACTTGAACGACGAAGCTATTGGTAGTCGCCAATTGGGGTACAATCTCCCATGCGTGCGTGATGTGTGCATCTTGCCATGGCTATGGATCAATGCATGGCATAGAAAGCAGGCATCCTTGCTGGATCCAATGACCCGTGGGAACAACGGAGCCGACTGGGTTTCGCAGTGGGCTATAAGCTGGACCTCTGCATGGATCTTGGCTTCCCGAAGAATTCTAGTCGTTTGCTCGCAAAATTGGTCGCTCGGATTCTTGATCTTGCCACCATTTATGAATCGGGAAAACTGGGAGATGGTATAGTCTTTGCCATTGATTTTCCCTAAACGGCATAGCACGGCTGAGAGACTGGGCGAGTATGCGGGGTTGTGAAATTTATCGAAAGCCTCTTGAGGAAGAGTCACCAGATGAATCTCAATGTTTCGGACAAAAGGGAACTTCTTCGCAGTGCGATAAAGCACTCGAGCGGCTTCTTTATATCGGGATATCTTTCGAATTATGTTGAGTACAGTAGCTGCGAAAGTTGATTCATTGATTACCCTTTTGGAACCGGTGGGAATCAAAAGAAGGAGTTGCTGCAAGCCTTGCACATTGTTTAATTGGTATATCTTCTCCACGATGTCATGAAGACGTGAGGGGACGCGATAATTAGACCACTCGTTGACGGATTGGATAACCCTTTTGGACTCCTCGTGGAATAACGACAAGCTGTCTTCTAGGTAAGACTGGCGGAGCTTCTGCGGATTTATTTGCTGAGTGCCTTCCGTCGCCTTTCGCAGAATATCTTTGATGGAGGCTTTAGACTCTCTCCATTTCTTCCCAGTAAGGCGTAATCGACAAGCAATCCGAGAGGAGCACATTTTTACGATCATCTCTAGGAGTTGTTTCGTGATCTCCGTAGAGCTGCCTCTCTCTGACCAAATACGAATCAGCAACTACCACGAATGGAGGAGCACAACGAACCATATAGAGATCTTCGGAGAACATCAAAAATATTCTCAAACCCCGTTTTCAGAGATTGAAGTAAGCCATTTCCATCGGCATATGTCCTCTTATTGATCGCCAAGAGGGCTTTTAATGCTCTCCCATTGGGGTCCTGCTCAATACACATTGCAGGAATGAAATCCGGCCCCTCTTTAGTTTTTGCAAGAAAGGAGAGAATTTCCACTAGGTCTCTTTCTTTGGAAAATGGAAGTATATAGCCCTTTTCGAGTACTCGAGAGCGTTCAGTGGGTTTTTGTTGCGGTGATTCAGGGACTTCATGGAGTAGATAATTGAGAGCAATATTCTCTGCACAATTTGTAGCAGCAATATGGGATTCGCCGGTCATCGTGCGAGGCCTATGGTGACTAGAGCGTCGGAAAGAATACGCAACTGGAACACGACGAGATCTTGAATCACGAACAATAGATTAGCTAAGAGGCCCCAGCCGCAAGAATGCTGGGGGCGAGACTATTTTAATTGCTAAAAGAAAAGAGGGAGAGAAACGCAGATGGACCTTGTAAATCGGACCAGTCGAATTTGTAGAGGAGGGCAAGAAAACAATTTCATTGGGCTCTGTAGCACGGTTGGCAGGGATCCCTGCTGCTTGTTATCACAAACCGTGAGGCGTCGCTTGCCAACTACAGCGGTGCGATCTTATTCGCAAATCCTAGGAACGTGCAGCCTCATACTGACCCCGCCTTCTTCGCACAACACCAAGACCATTCCTACCACCAGTGCCTAAAAATATTCACGATATCTTTCAATGAATGCGGTATGGATAGGCAGTAGGCCACGATCAGTCCTATTCCTCCGCGAGAGCGTCTCCGTCACACTCACCACACCGTAGCGCGGAACCATTGGGCAGGATTGTCCAATCTGCTGCGAATCGCGCTTTGGCATCTGCACTTCGCCATTTTGATTCTTGCAGTGCTAACTTCTACATAGCATTAGGCAACAGCGACGTATGCCCTCGGATTGCGATTGATCGTAGCAAAGGTATTCCTCCTCAGTGTTTGGGCTCAAGACCCCAGCGTTCCTAATCGTTGTCAGCAGTCAGTGCTGGAATATAGATGAGTAAGCCATGTAGGTCCACCAATAGAAATCACAATGAGTCTGAATTGCTAACTATGCCCCTATCTGACAATTTGTATGGGCTCAAATACATTACTAATCTTGGCGGATATACAGTTTTGTCGCACAACACCCGTTGCGAACTAATTCTTCAAGCCATAACTAGGTTCTTGAATTCTAAAACCCCGTTGTAAATTTTCTTCTGTATGAAAGAGTGCCTTGTACCAAGTACTCGTGAGCTATTCTATGACTTGGCTGGACGTTCTTGGCAAACATTGTTCCAAGACACTTCTAATATACCTTTATTCCCTTCGGGAATGTCAAGGATCTTGGCCTCGCAAACCCCATTCTGATCCACAATCATAGATGGGACATCGACAGGAAGTGGATTTGGATAGCGAAATACGCTAACCTCGTGCAATTTATACTTAACTTGACCCACCAGTCACAACAGCCTTATTCTTCGGGTGAGATATTTTGGGTCACGTTCTGGCCTATGCAACCATGCCCCATGTTGGTTGGGGTCTGTAGTTTTCTTCGGCTTACTTTGGGAGCCATCCAATCATCGATCGCAACGTGGCCAAATTCAATGTATCCTCTCTCAGCTCGAACAGCGGAGTCTGGCTGTCCCACTGACGCGATGTTGGTGAGGCTGAGGCTTGGCCACGATCCGTCCCGAATTCGTACCCAACGTAAAAATCGCCTGTTCCACACATTCTCTCAGTACGTAGCCCCATTCGTAACCACAGAATAACATTTTATTCTCTTCTCTTTACTACTACGCCAATAGGCCTCGTTGAGAATACCAACTCTTAAATCATGACGTTGACAGTCTCTCCAAAGCGATATGCTTTACTTGTCGGAATTGATGTGTATCTGAATGACGGCGCGAGGAAAAACAAAAATAAAGAAACTCTCATACTACAAAACCTGCGAGGATGTGTTAATGATGTCCAGGCACTCAAAGAGTTCCTCCAAAGGGAATTTCAAGCGCACGAACCTCGCGTCCTCACCTCTTCGCCCCTGTCCGTCACTTCGCCTTCCACTTCACCGACGGAGTCACCAGAGTTTAGACCGACATTTGAAAATATGTTATTCGACAGCAGTAGGCATGTTGGGACTGATGTTCAAGGAACCGTATTATCGTGTTGCATCAGGAGTCTAGTTATTCTAAGTCTGTATATCTTCTTTGTAGCTCGGTCTTGGCAGCGACAAAAATCGAGATGCCCTCGTTAATGTCGAAGGATATATAGATCCAACGCTCACAGTTACAAGTAGTGGTACTGTGCTATAGCATTGGTTGGACAGTTTCTCTAGAGTCCAAGATCTGACAGCAAAATTAACAGTGGTCGCGCGACAGAGGGTGAGTCTTATCTGCTCTCACCCCGTATCTCACCCCGTCGATTGCGCGCTCACCCTACTCACCCCTAGTCGCGCGACTGTAAAGCGGCGATCATCCATTTCCCGACCGAGCTAAACTACCTTATTTGCTAGGATAGGTAAAAGGCGCGTGGCTTATGTGCGGCCAGGAGTCGGGTGGGTGTCGCCAGGGTGAGTTTAGCGTCAGCGCCGCTTTGAAGTCACGCGACCGCTACGGTACTGTGGAGAAACACTGCTTGTGGAAAACCCTTTTTGGAATCCCAACCTGAATTATTATGCTATCTGTTGTTTCCAGTGATTCGTCGAGTACGGCGGCTGCAGCAGTTGGGCAGAGCTCTGGAAACACGTATGGAGGCTGGGCCAGAAACAGAGCGGTCCTTTTCCGAGAGGAACACGCGCCTGCATTACCTCCCCGCCGCATCATTGTTTGATCAGCCGCCGCCCCACCCGACCGCCTTAGAACCTTTACCCATCACACATCAACAATCGCGAGATAAACCTGGCGCTTACGGCTTTGCGTCAACTGGGTGAAGGTTTACTCTTCTTGAATTATAAAAGCTCCTCCAGGCCCTGTAGGAGCCCAAAAAATAATATCCTCTTTATCATTGCACGAACATAACCATGACTGAACCCATCGGGCTGGCCTCCGGAATCCTTGCTCTGGCGTCGTTCGCGTTTCAATGCAGCGTCTCGCTTTATGAGACAGTGGACAGTTTCCGTTCGCATCCAAAGCGTGTGCGCGACCTTCTCGGCGAGCTAGAAGCTTTAAGTGCCGTGCTGGCTCCACTCGTCGACCTGGTGCAATCGACCTCTGAAGTCGATCTCTCGGTCCTCGATCTGCCACTATTGCGATGCGGCAATGCCTGCAAAGAGTTTCAGCAAGAGTTACTCCGATGCGCGTCCCGATCGGACAGTAATCGGACAAGCTTCCGCGGCTGGGCCAGGCTGACGTACATGGGTGATAATATTGACGATTTTCGCGACTTGCTGGCAGGATATAAGGCCACGATCAATATTGCTTTGACCGATGCAACTCTGTAAGTTACTCTCGGCTGCAACAGCAGCGTCTTTTCCTTTACAATTCTTCTTTTGTGTTGGTTACTAATCGCTCAGAAGACGCCAATCTACAGTCGCTGTTGAAAGCATCGGGGACTACGAGGGTCTCATCCAAGATGCAAAGGAGGACCTGGGAGCCCGACTCGAAAGTATTGATAGAAAGTTGGAGCAACTGG
The DNA here is from genome assembly GCF_001773325.1 of Penicillium arizonense. NCBI lineage: Eukaryota > Fungi > Ascomycota > Eurotiomycetes > Eurotiales > Aspergillaceae > Penicillium > Penicillium arizonense. Next base: position 32,256 of record NW_019173342.1, on the reverse strand, counting down.
CTGAGAAGGATGTGGCCCAGTCCGGACCAGATGCGGCCGAGCTGCACTCGCTGAGAGAGGAGCGCCTGAGTACAGAGAAGTGCCTTCAGATTTGCGCCCAGTTATCGAGCCACATTGATCAGATTCAGCTGATATCCGACGAGGCGGGCCCGTCTCGGGGATCAATCGGAGCTGATGCGTCGCCCGAAACGGTCACAAACGAAGGTCTACAAGAATGCAAAAACAGCTTGACTGTGACGGCTGCCAAGTTGGAAAAGCATATGCGAGATATTATGGATCGGCTACTCGCGAAATCCAAGACTGCAGTCTCTTCTGACGAAGATGCTCAAGATCTGTCGAGGCTGCGCGACGAGTGGGAAACCGCTCGGCAGTGCTTGGATATTTGCTCACGGGCGGATAGCCACTTAAAGGAGAACGTCAGCGTTATTGAGAATTATGGCACAGGCGACGTTCTGCAGTTTATGGTCTCCGCGAACGGGAAGGTTCTTCATGGAAAGAACCGGGGTTTGGGTTGGAGGAACAGGCAAGTGGGAGGCTACGTAAGCAACGAGTCAATCCAACAGCTATCGCGAGACTTTGCATCTATGCACACCAGTCACTTGAGGAGTGAAGAACCCATCTCAAAAGATGGCGCCACGCCAAGCACAGGCGATGCGGTGAAAAGTGAGATGACGGCCGAATTCAAGGAACGATACGGGCGAGGCTTCACTCTCAGACCAGCGCGGACGCCAGACGCACAGCCGGCTTCACCCAGTACGAATAATGAGGGGGTAGAACCCCGAGGTGAAACATCGCGGATGTAGTTTGACCGGAGGAGCTTGCTTTGTCAGTGAAGAATCTGGCTTTCTGGGGAGGTTTTCTTTCTTTCTTGTATCCAGATGTTACAATGTACTTTTTGCATTTCTTCCGAAAGAGCTCTGGCTCGCACTCCGTAAAGAGTTACTCTATCATGCCAGCAAAATCGACAACATCAATCAAGGGAGACTGCGGCTCATGTTTGTCAAACTGTATTCTACCGGTTCCCAATGCGAGCTTCGTGGCTGACAGTGCCGGACATCCATGATGATAGATCAGAACGCACCGGTACCTCCTGCCTTCCTTTTTAGTCGTTTCAGGGCATTAGCGTGCGAAGCGCGCGTCACCAGTTACAAACCGTGGGCCTGCGCGAGGCTGACTCGAAGGCTGAGTTGACGCTGCGAGAACACAGCCAAATTTCGCGCCAAGCCTACTTCTCATTGGTCTGGTACTTGGCAATGCACGTGATTAGCTCTCGTCACGTGCTTTGTTTTCTGCTTCTTTGACTATTTTAGGCATACGGCCTACGACTGCGCGCGTTCCCAGTGATTTTGGGCGAAAGGTCTGGGGAATGCTAGGTATTGGGAAATGCACGTGATATAGCGATCTCAGTACCTGGGAGCTGGAAAATTCGGTTGGCCATCTTGTGACTCGCCTAATTTAGATATTCGGGCTCGGCTCGAGCCGATCCCGAGAAGTTGCTAGTCCCTTGCCCAACGAGACGAATGCCTCGCACAGGAGAGTGCTGTAGGAGTCAAACAACTATTATGTCCTCTTGTAGCATTATTCATATAATTTTTACAGGGTCTCAGAGTGCGATCCTCGATTCAAGGATACGCACAGCATATACATTTCTTGTGATCGAAAGTTTAAGACACCAGGCTAGCTTATCCAGCCTCACTAAGCCCAGAACCTTTTCGACATTCGACATGACATCACAAGATTCACACCGACTTTACTAGATAATGCTTGTACGACCCAGGGTGATAGATAGATGCAGATCCTACTCTCGCTGCTCTAACAATTGCGTCACTCTGTCTCAATACTTCTCTAAAACTGCAGCAAGTAATAAATATTAGATGGAAAGGATAGGTGCTATTAAAACCCTGCTTGCATAATATTGCCGTAGATTGCTACTATTAAAAAAAAGAAAAGAAAAACAGCAAAAAGAAAACAGAAAACATGTGGTACAAGAGAGGTGAGGGGGAATGTGCATAATGTATGTTACGTATTTAGAACCTTAATCATCTCTCTCTTTGAGTAGTTGCGGTAAGAGCAATATTCGTGTCATATCAAATAGCGGTCATAGACCACACCAATATATACGAATATCATGACTTGAATCGTTCTACTCTTTTAGACCACCAGTGCAAACACGCTAACTATCTTCTACAACAAGTATAACTGTGTCAATATGAAGGTGCTATCTCTTACCATGGCATTTGTCTTTGCCGCACTTGCGGTAGCAGGATCTGTGGATGGATTAGATGGCAATAAACTAGCTGAAAGATAGGTATAAAAATTTCCATCTAGGGAACACTCCAAATAATGTTCAAGTGCTGACTGGGATGGACGTGGATAGAGTGTAAGTGATGACCCTTGACTGAAGAGCGATGACTTTGAGCACGCAGTGCTGACTGGTCCATCTGGACGTGGATAGCGTGTAAGTGATGACCCTTGACTGAAGAGCGATGACTTTGAGCACGCTGACTGGGATGGACGTGGATAGGAAGTAAGTGTGACCCTTGACTGAAGAGCAATGACTTTGAGCATGCTGACTGGGATGGACGTGGATAGGATGTAAGTGATGACCCTTGACTTAAGATTGATAACTTTGAGCATCGAGTGCTGACCGGGATTGACGTGGATAGGGTGTAAAGGATGACCCTTGACTGAAGAGCGATGACTTTGAGCACGTAGTGCTGACTGGTCTATCTGGACGTGGATAGGGTGTAAGTGATGACCCTTGACTGAAAAGCGATGACTTTGAGCACGCTGACTAGGATGGACGTGGATAGGATGTAAGTGATGGCCCTTGACTGAAGAGCGATGACTTTGAGCACAGAGTGCTGACTCGGAGTGGCCTTTAGTAAGGCAGCCTTTGGAAAACTCCAATCAAAGTATACTTCCAACATGTTTGCCTTTTGTGAGTATTGAAAAGCATTTCATTAATGTGATATCGATCTTTGATGGAACAACTGATTCTGTCTATAGCGAGGTCTTTACTTTCAACTTTCTTTTATTTCGGCCTTGGTAAAGGTTTTCCCTGATTAGGTTTCCTCTACTGTTATGCGAATACAAAGGCTTTATTTTACAAATATTCAACTCCATTTTCCTTCTCATCCACGTAGTGCTATATAATAGATGATATTATACATGAGATTCGAAGATTTTTGATAGCATACCTTGATGGGTTACTGGTTAAGCTTAGCTTCGCGTCAACTGACATGCTATGAGTTGTTGCTGGGGTGGTCTCTATTAGCGAAGGATCCGCTGTATTAAAATTTCATGTAACTTACGAAGTGGGGCAGCATGTGATAATGGCTTACAATACCTTTCGATCATTTGAAACGCCCTAAACCAAAGATAGGTCAGTGTGTTTCGAAAGAAGGTTTGAGAACGAATTTCTGTGTGTAGGTGGTGAATCTGATTTCGATCCATCCTGTACCAAAAATACCGTGCCTTGAGGCTCACAGCTTACAGATGAGCAAGGAGAGCCAATCGAACAATTTACTGGAACGACGCTAAATCAAGCCAACGTGCAAGAACCCAATACACAGGTATCCCCCCGATCAGCAACGATGAACCATTTCCCGCCAATCCATCGGGTTCTGCAGAAAAATCTTGCTGATACAGATCGATCGAGGTTGGCACGTTATGTATATTCGCTTGATGGGCTTGCATGGTGATCATGACTTATAGTAAGGTGACAACAGTAAGGAGAATACAGAATTGGACTAAATATCAACGACGATAAGTCAAGTTCATGCTTCAGGTATGTCCGATATGTCTACTGCATTCAGCGACTACTCTTCCAACACTCCGCTCTCTTCCATCTTATCTCTTTAGTTTTATAGTAGGTTTCAAAGCGGGAAGTGGGAAATACATCCTATTAATTTAGAGTTATAATTTCATTGACATCACATTGTCTACTAGATTGCACTATCTATATACCTATAGACAGCTACAAGACACCAATGGCGTTGAAGCTAAAAAGGCAATTGATAAGGAAAGGCTTTCTGGCGTGGCTGATGTCATCGGAATAACTGAATCTGTCGTCGTTTTCGGCGTTGATATTGTTGTTAAAGAGTTGGTAGCCATCGGAATGGAGGATAAAGGCACCGAAGAAATAGAAATTGGATAGGAAGTGCTGCACGAACTTCCAACCTTGAATCCATCCTCGAGGGTACACTCTGTCTTATCTCTATTTCGATTGAAGAAAGTGACTAGACCATCGTGATTGATCTGTATCCAAGCGACTAGTAAATCCTTTTCTATGCTATAGATGTCTACTTTTAGCGAAGTTTGGCTTTGGCGAGTCCTATTTATCACTTTAGTAATATCTAGGAGTACGTTAATATATATTGCTTTAAGGGTTATAGAAGGGTTGCTTCTCACTTAAACAATCGTTTCTATTAAGAAGACCGAAGGACTTAGAGTATCCCGTGCAACCATGGTTATAATTAGACCAAATCACGCATTGTCTATCATAAGCAATAACCTTAAGAGCACCGCCTAAGGAGGAGCGGATATAGATACTAACGAGCAACAGAAGAATATAGAGAAACATTTAGTAGGCTTAGTATCCTTTAAGCTGAAATTAAATCACACCTAAGGGGGATCCACGACTTAAATACTTTTATATATGGTGTCGTGGCAATACGTATATAGGACGCTATCGGGGCCGCACTCTACGGTTTTGATTAGCATCCCCTGCAATAGGGTTTGGTAGAATAGAACTCTGTATGTAAGATAGTGGGTGCTTTAATTCAACGTAGGATTACCATTATTGGCAGGTGAAAACCTTGCGTACCTACTCTGTATATATTGCGCTAATTACCGGTTTAAGGATTTACTACGACCACGCACTATAGAGTGAGTGCGTTAGTGCTTAATGCTGTATAGGATAGATCGAATCGGTTTTACCACTTTACACTCTATGATTCTTTACTATACCTATTTCGAAACACTAGGCCCGATTTTTCCGGGTGTGCTTGAAATTGTCGAAGTGTATTGTAAGGAATAGTCTAAAGGCCACCAGAAAAAAGACCAAGCCTGTCTTTTCTAAGTACGGGATACGGGATGCTGAAACATACTTATGCCGAAATTGTTGTTAGTAATGACACTATCGTTTCTGCTTGGCAGAAACCATGGATCCTATAAGAGCATATTGCTTTACCCTATATAAAGACAAATCTCTTATTCTCAACATAGTCTAATAAGATCGCAAATTGTATCTAAGACCTATCAAAGCCATAGGAAAGTTTCTACATGTCCTAATGCGTAAGGCATTTGATGCTCAGCATATCATGCGATTTACTAATTGGTATTATTAGCATAGAAACGCCAGGCTCGTAAGAAAAAGTTTGTGCTTAAGACCTCCCTAGGGCTACCTTAGACAGACTCCGACAAGGAAATATTCTATCCGAACTAGGAACTAAGGCCAAAATGGGTTTGCGGCGAGGCCAAAGACAATGACGGGAAGCAACTTGTTACCTTTAGGCGCAGGGGTACCTCGCCGCATCAATTCAATATGAATACCAACACGTTGGCTGCGATAAGGGGCCAGGAGTTTGAGAAGATCTCAACCAGCAATGGGTTTACATACCGGAAGAGATCGATGCCTATACCAAGCTCTCAAGAGTATCGATTGCATTAAGTAGGGGAAGGTAGCTAGCTTGCTTTTTCCACTCTTTCGAGCATCGACGCCCTTCTTCCCAATTTTGCCAAATTGTTTCTCCCTACAAAGTTTGTGTTTTAGGACTAGCTCGTCATTATCTTTGTACCAGATATATAGTGTTAGTGAAGGGGAAATAATGTTCTCTGACTTATACCTATTTATCAGTAGTGGTCAGTAGTGGCCCTATTTTAGATCAATTAAAAATTGGTGCTAAGGACTTCCCTCACCATAGAGAAATAGCGGCCTCTGATGATTAACTTTACCACTTGAATGAGCAACGCTGCTAATACAGCTAAATTCGAAATTGGCTTCCACATTTTACACGGAGAAACTCTCCCAAACCCTAACGCCAAGCCGATGGTGAAACTACCTAGGCTCAATCTGGCTAGACTGCAGATCATTTCTGTGCGTCAGAATGGAAATATAAAGTATCTGACAAGACCAATACACCAAAGCGTTGAATTATACGTCATTCGCAGTCTTCCCAACTCTAACCACCTTGACCCCGCCACGAGACGAACACCCGCGGCACAAAATCGTTCTAAATCTACCTTTCTCCACCCCAGAATTCATCCGCGGTAAAATTCTGAGCAAGTAAATAACTACGGCCCAGATCGCTGATGCCGCAAAATGCAGCCCGCATTCCGTCACCACCAGGACTTTGGGCGGGGCAGGGCGATGATATCCCAATATTGACTGGCTGAGTGATAGGAGCGTAGACATTTTGCTTGGATAGCGCGGTATTGGCCACGAAGTCACCTGAGAATAAGGCTGAGGCTAGGCGCTAAATAATAGGGGCCCGGCACCTTTCTTTTACCCGTAACTTGAACATCGTCGGCATCGTATATTGATAATGACTTCTATATCGTTTAGCGGCCAAAATCAAGGGTTACAGGTCGGTACCAGTCACGGGCCCATATACTATACATCTGGTGAGATTCTAATCACCTAAAAATTGGATCAAGATCAGAATCAAGGACTAAAAGTGGCTTTCCGCCCTAGAGCAACCGGAACCCCGCCCAGAGCCACTGTCGACCGTGCCGTTCCCGCATAATCCAGATTTTGTCAGCCGCGATGAACTCCTCGATCAAATCCACGAAAGGTCCTCGATCCCGGGGTCTAGAATAGTTCTCGTTAGCTTAGGGGGGGTTGGGTAAGGTCAAGCTAGCCCTTGGCGGTCTGTTTAAGGCTGACTTTGCCAAAGGAAATCTCGACTCGCGATCGAATACTGCCACCGAGTCCGACAGCAATCGCCTAACACCTGGGTTTTCTGGGTTCACGCGAGTAATGCCGCGCGCTGCGAGGAAAGTCTCCGCAACCTTGGCGACCGTGCTAAGATTCCCGGGCGCCAGGATCGCAACTCTAATATTTTCCAACTCTTTAGGAACTGGTTGCAAGATGGGAAGATCGGAAAATGGATTCTAGTCCTTGATAATGTCGATGATGACGAGCTCCTTCGGAAACCATTAACTACTCGGATAGAGGCCCAAGCAAACACCCCGAGGCATGCCCTAACGCAGCCATAGCTAAGGTACCTTCTCGAAAGCTCGAATGGCTCTATCATCATCACGAGCCGTAACAAAGCTGTAGCTTTGGAAATCGCCGGCCATGAGAAAAGTCTGATCGATGTGCAACCAATGAATATGGCCGAGGCGTTGGTTCTAATACAGAAGAAGCTAGATTCATCTATAGCGAGAGAGGATTTGGTTCAGCTAGTCCAGGAACTTGAGTTCATGCCACTCGCGATTGTGCAAGCGGCTAGCTACATCACCCACCGTTCGCCCCGATGCTCGGCATCGCAATACCTCGAAAAGCTTCGGCAGAGTGATCGCCAAGCCACGAAACTTCTTAATCACGAGGGGAAACACACCCATCGAGACTAGGAGGCAAAAAATTCGATTCTACTGACTTGGCAAATATCGTTCGACCATATCCGACGGATCAGGTAGTCTGCGGCTGATTTACTGTCTCTTATGAGCTTTTTCGACTGGCAGGGAATCCTAGAGGATCTTCTACGGGTGCAAGACATAGAAAGAAACCGTGAACCTTTGGGTTCTTCGCAAGACATTGTGGATATATCAAGTGATGAGGATACGGATTTTTCGTCTGAACTCGACGTAGATGACGATTTTAAGAGCGATATTGCGACTCTTAGAGACTATTCCTTTATTGCTCCTAGTGAAGATAGCATCGTGTTCACGATGCATCGGCTAGTGCAGCTAACAGTACGCATATGGTTGAAAACCTACAGTTAGGAGGAGGAGTGGAAGGAACGTTTCATTCGCAACCTAAATAGTGAATTCCCGACTAGTGAATACGAAAATTGGGAGAGATGCCGGTTACTATTTCCTTATGTTAGGTCGGCCGTGTTACATCGACCGAAATCGCAAGATTCACTCCGGAATTAGGCCGCACTACTCTATAGAGGGGCGTGGTATGCGCAAAAATGTGGCAATATTTTGGATGCAAAGGATATGGCAGCTATGTCAAGAAAGCAAAGAATGAAGATTGGCGGCGCCGAAGATGAAGACACCCTTAACAGCACTGCGATGTTAGCAGTAGCATACCGACTAGAGGGGCGGTAGGAAGAGGCGGAGCAGCTCGAGGTGTAGGTCATGGAAACGAGCAAGACGAAGCTCGGCGCGGACCATCCATCTACGCTGACGAGTATGGCTAACCTAGCGTCGACGTATAGGAACTAGGGCCGATAGGAGGAGGCGGAGTAGCTCGACGTATAGGTCATAGAGACTCGTAAGGTGAAACTCGGCGCGGACTATCCCTCCACGCTGACGAGCATGGCCAACCTAGCGTCAACGTATAGGAACTAGGGCCGATAGGGAGAAGCGGAGTAGCTCGACGTGTAGGTTATAGAGACTCGTAAGACGAAACTCGGCGTGGACTATCCCTCTACGCTAACGAGTATAGCTAACCTAGCGTCGACGTATAGTGACTAGGGCCGATGGGAAGAGGCGGAGCAGCTCGAGGTGTAGGTCATGGAGACGAGGAAGACAAAACTCGGCGCGAACCATCCATCTACACTCACGAGCATGGCCAACCTAGCTTTCACGTGGGAATCTATAGGCCAGCATGCTAAAGCAATTGATTTGCTTCGAACCTGCGTGGTTAAGCAACAACGAGTTTTAGGCCCAGCTCATCCTGATACTATGTCGAATGACAATACGCTGCTGGAATGGGAAACTGCGCATCTTACTATGAAGGCATGAGCCGTTCATCCTTGCCCTGTTTTTCTCGCATTGAGTTCGTCTCGCTATACTGTATTCGATTGTCTAATTTTATTTACGATTCTGTACGATTCTCCCTAGCAACCATGCATTTGACAATCCATTGTTTCTTACAAGTGTAAAGTACACTGGTTGTAACGGTGTTATGAATCAACGGTACTGCGTAATTTTGAAGTAACAGCCCCTGCATCGATACTATCCGTGTTAGGACTAGCGTGTTTTGGGTTAGGGTTCCAGAAACAATCTTCTTGCCCAAAGCATGGAAGCCAATTTCGAATATAGCTGTACTGTAGAACAAGGGCAAGCAGAGTCGTCTACGAGCGGGTCCACAGCTTGCGAGGTGCCAGTATTGTCTACAGGAGCGTTACGAGTAATTTATATAATTGTCTACAACGTGATAATGACTTTCACCTGAAACTAAGCCAAGTCCGAGCGGGATTAGCGTGTTTGAAATAGGGTTAGAGAAAGGTTCTATAAGACAAAGTGGTGAAACTAATTTTGATCTATCCTATACCTATAGTACCAAGTGGCAAGACAAGTTCGGAGGTCTATAAATACCTTCCCACTAGGCATTTTCATTTGCTTTACATGATAGTCATCTATCTACTCAATAGTTTAGTAGGCCTTACGCATAAGGCGCCCTAGTATATTATTCCACTTCAATCAAGCCCTCTTTCTCAAACTTCTGCGGACGTTACATTAACCCTCAACCAGGTCCCTATTCTCTTGAATTATATCCTACAAAGCCAGATTCCCTAAAGCGACAATGAAAAGTAGCCCTGACTATATAGGTATTGGCCCTAAGTTTGACTATCTGAAAAACATAGGGGAAATACTTCTTAATGAAGACCTTCTAAGGTTTCTCGAAATGGCCTATTTATCACTTAAATTAGGAAGAGGCTTAAAGCAACGAGATTGCTACAATAGATCTCTCCTTTATTATGCTGCAATAGGGAACTACACAAACCTCCTGCTATATATTCTGCAAACTAAGCGAAATATTGAATCTCGTGATATATGGGGGCGGACACCCCTTTCCTAGGCTGCTTAGTACGGCTTATTGGCTGTTATAGAAATTCTACTAGGGAAAGGAGCAAATGTCAATGTAAGGGATTATAAGGGCGGAACACTATAGACATGGCTGATACACGCGGGTGACTCTATAAGCAAAAGCTTGCCGGCTACTAAGGCTTACCTTAGAGAGAGAGGCGCGAAAGAAGTTTGATTGAGGGGCATCAAGCCGGTCTAGGTTTAGGTCTTAACTTATTTCTGCTTACTCTTATATATTCGGCCGTGTATCTAGGTTTCCCAATGACATAAACTAAGTCTCTGTGAGTAGATGGTAAAGCTGATTTCGATCTATCTTGTACTTTTTACTATGGCTGTAGCTCGTGATATTTTAGTGTTTAGATATATTAAATAAGGAAGATTTATATAGAGCGAGAACCAGCTTCACCATTTTCCACTCCTTTTTAAGTAGTGTCCTAGCGGCGGGGCCTAGAACTAGAAGAGTATAATATAGTGATAGAGAGGTCCTAGTTCTTATACACAGGCAATATATAAACTAAGAAATGGTACGCAATGAAGGAATTTCAGTAGCCATGTACTCATTCGCGCATTGCTTTAGCGAGTACCGAGCGTTGTATCACAATAGTGGATATCTTTATTTTAGGCTATTTTCCCGCTATTCGCGCCTAAGCCACTGGATACAGCGATATTAGAATTCAAAGATCCACCTAGGGCTTAAGGCGTAAGCCACGAGCTCCAATCCATAGGATTATCCTTCAATCTATCATCCTATTCAAAGGTGTTCGTAGCATAAATTTGCCTATCTCGAGGGGAAATATCAAACTCCCGAGATGCGTTTTATATATCAAGCGGCGTCGGAGCTATTAGGAAGCCAGCATAGTAATGGTATATAAGCTGCATATTCTCTACTAATATAAGAGCGGCACAGAATCGGTAAGTAACAATTGGCCTAAGGCCAGTGATAGACTGCGTTATAGGAGGCATAGTGGGTGGAAATCACGCGTAGGAAAAGATTTGTGCTAGAGGATGAAGGTTAAACATGGGTTAAGAAATAGGTACAGTATAATAACAAACACTCTCTGCGCCTATATATCATCTGTAATACATTAGTCAGCGAAAGGGTACATATTTGGGGTCGCATGGATGGTAATGTTTCGGGTTCTTGGCGTAGTTGGCTTCCTTGATGGATGTGTTGTCAATCCTGAGAATAAAGATTTTGTCGCAGCTTTAGTAAGCCGCGACCCAAATTTAGCAAGCTGCGACCGGAATGTCGTGCCGGCATGATTTTGTGGCGATAAGCCTTGTTACGCGCACAGATGACCTTATACATTAAGCCTTGTTTGACCCCTACCTAGACCGACCAATGACGTTTTACTTTAGGCGCCGTTAGTGATAATGCAGCTAGCGGAGACTCCCGGTCTATTCCGGTTAGCTGAGGGCCTTAGGGACCTATTACTGCCTATAGAAGGTTGCCGATCTAAAGCGGTATCCAGCGATTTTCTTAGCTAAAGCATTCAACTACGTAGCATTTGTGATAATAATTATTATATATAAGCATTAAAATATTTCAATTCCAGGATATTCTAGGATATCTAAGATGGAATTCTATGTCCCGCGTGATCGCACACATCGCTCACTCGATTTGACCAGCATCCCCCTCGGTTTTCATGGTAATGATATCAATAGAGGAACTGTCGTCTTACTGCTCTACGTGAGCATTTAAGTGAACGGAACTATGATTTTCGGCGGAAAATCCTAGAAAAGCTTCGGCTAAAGTAGTCCTTAGGTCCTATACCATTTCTTCACGGATATAAAGAGTAGCTTGTAGCTAAATAAGCTGCTCTCGCTACTATTGATTTTCCACTTAGAGTTATTAAAGAGACCGTGCGCTCTCCTTAGAAACATGATACACTAAACTCTAGTTTAAGCAATAGAGTATCGACTCAATAGATAGATATAGATCAGCTAGACGGGCTTTAAGCTCCTAAACTCTACCCCATTCTAGAAGCAAATCATTAGATATTGCCTAGCATATTTCGGCAGCAAGACGTAAGGAGGCTTTATGTTATGATTTAGCGTACTCTAACCCAGCCACCTTTCGCTCAACCTAAATATAGTGATAGCTCAATCTTTGGTATACGACAGAATCGCCACTAATTCTAGCCTTAAGGCGCCCCTAGTAACACCGTGACGCTTATTCCTAGTGAAGCAGCTTCTCGAGAAGGACAAACACGTTACTTTCGTAAGTGTCTACAGAAAATCCTTTCTAGAGAGAAGCAGTCAGCTTGCGAGTTCTAATCTAAGATATTTAAATATACCTAGCTTTCATTCCTAGTGGAAAAGGGGGTTTGAGAGGACATAATAAGATGTCTCGTCGTTGCTAGGTCGGCTTAATGACTGGCGGGATGGGTTAAGCCTCCTAGATCAAAGCGTGAGATATCAACGGATCGCTATCTAGATCCGGAAGGAAAGCAGCTTTATACGACAGAGGGCGAATTTTACGTTATAGTATTACCAGAACTCATACCGGATCGCTAGCGCGACCACAGAATCATGCCACAGATTCTCCCAGGGAAATAACAGACCCCTAGAAGAGGCGTCGCAGTGCATAGATTAGATTGTTTATTGTATACCGCCTATCTCTGTGTACCGCTCTTAAACCTATATCTTATGGCCTTTCTAGTTTTAATTTAGGAGCATCACCCCTTCTTATATTATAGGGTGATAAATTCTTGGTTCGATCGTAAAGACCTTTTAAATTAACTTATTTTAGCATTTCATCCTACCTATATTAACTACTTAGGCTATCTATCAATCTAAAATCATAAATCCTTATTCTCCCCACCAACTTAACCCGATCGAGGAAGAAATTACCCCTATAGACCACACGATCCTTTGCTCCGGGGGAACGTCCTCTAATATTGAAAGACTGCCATCCCGACTATAACGCGTAAAGCGATCGTCTCTAGACTATAGGAGGCAACTAGAAGACCAGGCTTTCGAAGCAAGCTATCTAAAGGCGGAGCTATAATAGCATAAAGAGAGTAAGCAGATATTTCTGCACTTCTATAAAAGGATGATAAGCATTTTTAGTCTAATAGAAGATGCTATCGCTGATTCTATAACACGTTTATATAAATCCGAACGTCGATACCTTAGCTTATGGAATTCCGATCAGAACAAGACAGCGAATGCAGAAATTTAGAATTTTAGGTTTTATGTAGAGGGTGAAAGACCTAGGTTTACTTGTATATAGATAATTGTTTATGCCTCTATTGTAAGAGTCGATCATATTCTATTAACGTTCCTTTCCAATAAAGTTTCAAAAACCAATATCTTTGCCTAGTGTCAAATATTAGGTAACCAAGTAGCAGTGCCTAGGCTAAGGATAATTACATATCAAGTTAACCGGCAACCAGAGCTTTGTAGCTCGTAAACACCCCTAAGGGACTTCTAATTTCTATAATAAATCTCGAAGAGTTTCTATCGCCCTCTTCTTAAGCTTTACTACTCGAGATAGAAGATCCTCTAAGGCTTCGATATAGTTACTAACCTTTTCTATGTTGTCCTCGAAATGATCGATAAGACTACATAGATTTTCAACCTTACTCCTAAGGTTAGCAATCTTAGCAGCCAGAGTTTTGATTGATATATTGATATTCGGTAATCCTTCCGTTGTCTCGGCGTTAGGCGGCGATGACTTAAAAAGCTCAGCGGTATCGATTGGCGAGAGAAGGAAATTGCGGCTCTCCGTTTGGCTACTATGTTATCAATATTATAACAAAAATAGCAATAGTCGGGGATCTTACCTATCATTTGACAATGGAGTGGAGCTCTCCCTAAAATTATAAGAATCTATAATTCTATAACGACGAAAGCATATACCTATTATAGGGAATATCCTACCCTAATCCAAAGCTAGTATCCTTATTAGGTTTCACTCGCACATATTCAGAGTAATTATAGGAAGAGTTTGACACCATGCTAAACTTAGCTATTCCACGGCCAATGTCATCGAGAATAGACTCTAATATTTGTTAATCAGTGGCATCAGAGGTAAAATCATTAAACCCGGTAATATAAGTTAACTGTCGGGGAGCATAGTCATATCTATATTCAGACATTTTATAGAGACAATAAGAAGGAGCAAGGCCCTTAAACGGTCAGATATTCTGACCTTATATTCCTTCTCATTTCCAATTTGATAGGGATATATATTTGATCTAGACCATATATATAGGGTTCTAGGGACTTAGCGAGCGATTTTGTAACGGCGCTTATTAGATAGGACATGGTTTCCGAAACTGTTGGTTAGCTCTAAGCGTTCATTGGGTCTACAGAATAATGCGTAAGCGACAACTTGATAAGGGACTAGCTAAGTCCTTGTGTTTTCTTTGTTAGCAAAAATACCAATCGCCCGACGTCACACTCACCCTTATTCCAACCTCTTTACCTCTAAAGCATTAGTCAATCTACAAACCTACATACGACCCCTATTCCTATTAGGCGCATAACGGGTAATCTTAGGGTGAGTCGGTATGATTTCCCTAGTCAATTACTTACTTTAATAGTAAAGTAATATAAAAGATGTTGAAACCAGGCTTTGCAAAAGGGTAGGGTGTTCTAGAGTTGTCTAGTTACTTAAGTACGGGGTGTTGTTCCCCTTAAATTCAATTTAATAATCAGTCTATCTATCTTATTGAACTACTTAAAACAATCAAAATAAATTCCGTCATGTAGCATCAGGAAGATATTGGCTAGCTTGATATTAGAGTGCAAGAGGATTCTCGGCCCGCTATCCTAGATAGTGGTCGATTAAAGGATATAATAGCTCAACTATCGGAGCTAGAATCCCAATATCCGTCTCTCTGTGTATTCATCGGAGGCAAGTTAAAAGATTCTGTTCTCCAGAAGTTATACCTATAGAACAATATAAAGCGGCATACCTCGGAGGCCAGCATTAAGCTACGATATAATATTTCCTCATTGAATCGCCGTCACCTAGTACTATTTGTAGATGGCTCGATTCTACAAGAAGAACGTTACTCGTTACAAAAACGATTAACGGCGGGAGCCGGCCTTCCTATTTCTTAGAATTGTACCTCTACACTATTTTTGCTTTATATATTGTGGTCACGTTTGATCTTTCTCTTCACCGATGTCATTTGTATCTTTGTCGACGATTTCCAGGATATAGAAAAGGTTGTAGACTTTTTGTTAAATTGTTGGCGACTTAGGTCTATATCTCCCGTGTGTTCAAAAAGCCTGCCTAGGGTTATTTTGGTATATAGGGAGCTAAAGAATAGATCGGAAACAATACTAGACACAGAATCAGTATTTCGGAAATTGGCTGAGTTAGGATGCAATAATATTTCTGAATCATTTTTAGATATCAGCTCTATCAATATAGCAGATAATTGCGTATCTACCCCCGCACGTTACGAACCGCTCAGAGCCTTAGTGGCAGCCTAGTTAGACGCCACTAGGTCTATGCGAGAAGAACAGCGACTACAACTAAACGGGAAGCACTTAGTCTCCTTATTCCAATCGGCTCTTTAACACCTATTAGTTGATATCGATCACCTATTCGATTTCGTGAAAGCGACTAGGGAAGTTTACATAGTTAGCCCTTGTGTTAAGTCTCATATCGTTCATTATCTCGAGATTAGCCATCGAGCAGATCTTTCTTCGTAGGAATTAGCACCGTCAATTGCGTCGGCAATTCTAATGGACAATTACGTGCCCGGGATGCTTGGTAAGCGGACATTTCTTCCGTTAGACATTAGCGTTAATATAAAATAGCACTAGAGCCGCGCGTGGTATTCTAGACCTTATATCGATCGGCTATACTCGATATATACCGCGATTGTGTAGCCTATTGGCTATATCTAGGCCTAGAGGAACAAGTTAGCCTAGTGGAGGTTTAACTAATTTCCTAGTTTGATCTATTTTCGCGGGACGGTGGGCCTTCCGTTCAGTTCCGCAAATCCCAACTAGCCTCCTAGAGCGGGCGGCTCTATCGAATACGCAGCAATAGGATATACCTCTACTATTTATTCCAAAGCGCCCAATATATCCTAGGCTGTGGACACACATTATACGATCGTTATGCCTAGGTATTTAGGACGCTATCCCCCGAATTAGAATATCAGTTCACTATCCGAGGCTGTGCCTATTGTCTCTACAAAAGACCGCTCGTTGTTAATGTGCTACCATCGACGATAGGACTATCTATACTAGCCATTGACGGAGGGGGCGTTAGGGGTGTGATCCTATTAGAGTTTCTTCTCCTAGTATAGGAATATTTACGGCCGTGCCTAATCTAGGATGTAGTGGATCTTTCGATTGGCATAAGTTTAGGTTATATATTAAATATCCACTAGATTGGGGTAATCGGAGCTAACTTATAGTGTAGGAGGGCTCATCGCGCTTAGACTATTTATTATGTCTTAGAATATCTTGACTTATTCGGAAATCTTTGAAGATTTAGCGCGGCGTATTTTCCGCGAAAGACGCCACTCCCCGTTTCTCCTTCTTAATCGTGTCTACGGCAAAGGCTCAATTCTAGGAGAAATAGGTAGATGGATCTAGTGGCTACTATATGATAGTTATTACGACGCCCGCGTTTTTGATGCCGCTCTAAGGAGCGCTTTTGGGGAGAATCGCCGTATTTTCGGCGCTAGTCGTGATGATCCTTGAGGTGCGCTACGATCTAACTTGAAAGTTAGAGTCATTATAACTAGTATCTCTAGGGAAACTAACGCTTTTGTGATCGGAAATTTCAATACGGCACCTAGATGGAATGACGAAGACGGTAAAGGCCTGTTCCGACCAATTAAATCAGTGGATTGCTTGCTTATTACCTAATCATTAGATTGCTAGATTTTACGCCCTCTCGATACGAGACATAAGCCAACTGTATAGAAAGCGTGCGTCCAATGTCAATCTAGGGTTCCCGTCTCGTTACTAACTAAAACAGGTTAGAGCTAGAGCAACCGCTACGGCACCGTTGTAAGAACCCCCCGGTGTGACCGTTATATATTAGCCTCTACTAGCTTATATTAGTGGTATACTAATTAAGCTCTATGTACAAGTTTCTTTACCCCTATAGACTTATAGGGAATCGGATCCTTTTAGGACGGTGGGCTGAAACATAATTTCGCGGGTGGTGTTGCTATCCAAGTTTGTCGCCAAATCTGGCTAGCTGCCATGGGAGCCACTAGACTAGTCTCTTTAGGCATAGGAATCGTCTAGGCTGCCGATGATCAAACGCCTCACTTCCGCCATATCTTTCGTGACGGGTTTGTTCGTCGTGTATTCAATATATAGATGTTAACAATAGACACAGAAGGTGATTGGAAAAAAATAAGAAACCAGCTGGGTCCTACCCTTAGTTTAGACTATTATCGGTTGAATGTGAAGCTCGGAGATATGCCGAATACTATTGATAGCGTCGAAAATATGGAGCAATATAGGAACCTTGTTATTCTCTAGCCGGGAAGTGCGCGTATAGCACAAGAGGCCGCCACCACGCTACTAATTTCTAGGTTCTATTTCGAGTTGAACGGCCTGCCGGAAAACACCGCGACTCCGTTTTGGTGTCGCGGGGTAATACGTTGCAAGGGGTCGGCTCGGGATTTGATTGTCGCCCTTACCCGCCTTTATCCAGATGGGCTGAGCTATACCTCTAGTAGCGGGCTAATTGATACTTTTACGGGTCTAGATGAACTTTGTGCCTCTTGCGGGAGTTACGTCCACCCACTGTCTTTTTTGACCTACCATATTGATCATAAGGTGGATGTCTTCTTACAAACATATATTGGTAAACGTTAGAGGATAAGCGGGTTTCTAGAAAGTCTGGCTACTTTCGCCGCTAAACAAGGGTTGATGTCATCATTTGGCTAAAGCAATCATAGGCATCTAACCCGAGCGCCGTGTAGTTCATGTGACGCTATCAGTGGCTTATCAAAGAGGCGGCGGCGCAGCCACCGATCTACAGAGTCTTTTCGATGGTAGGATAGTGGCCTGCCATGGTGGCAACGGGTAACGGGGAATTAGGGTTCGATTCCGGAGAGGGAGCCTGAGAAACGGCTACCACATCCAAGGAAGGCAGCAGGCGCGCAAATTACCCAATCCCGATACGGGGAGGTAGTGACAATAAATACTGATACGGGGCTCTTTTGGGTCTCGTAATTGGAATGAGAACAATTTAAATCGATAGATTTGGTAGCACGTGCCTTTTGTTTAGCTTACTGCGTCACGAAATTTGCAATATAAATTCTATCAATTGTTCAACTTTATTATAGGCCTATTTTCCTCATTACAAGTTATTCCAATTTGAATACTATGGGTGGACCTGATCCTTTTAGGCATGTTCGAAGACGATGGACATAGAGAACAAAAACGTTGAAATCCAAAGCGCACGAGCTCGCAAAATACTGCGAAGCAGATGTCTATTTGATTATTAGTTCTTCACGGGGAACCCTCGTCTATAACTCGGTTCAAGATCGATAGTAGCCTCCTCCGGACGATAAGTTGGTAAGTTTTAGCAGAATGTTCTTTTCAGACTCAACTGACAGACTTATAGGAGCTTCACTATTCTAAGCTAAGCCGAGATAACCCTGACTTAATAGAGGGGGTTGCGGACTCGGGGGTTGCGGATTCGGGGGTTGCGGATTCGGCGGATACGGATTCACGCGATTGGAGACTTGGTACAGTTGGGTCGGAATTTTCGAAATCACCCGAGTTGAAGCGCGTTTTTGAATACTTTGCAGTAAGGGCGGAACTGCTTGGATCAATGGATGATCTCCTTGCTGCCGAGGAGGCACCTACTAAGCGATAGATCCTCTGGTCCGTTTATTGTATCACAGGAAGTTGCGCGCCAAGAGGGCAGCCTAATAACGCAAATGGCAATTAAGCCACGATAGGCTTTGACGAGGCTCTAAGTTCATTTTCAGGAAGTGGAGTATGTACGTGCAAGGATATACAGTGCTTCCGAAAATCGGTGTCACCATCTACACACTTTCATTGTTTCTAGAAACCCCAATGCCAAGAAACGCTAAATTACTTTAGCATAATCCAAGAACACCCCCGGTTTTAGGCCTTGTAACGTATTTCACATGCGAGTGGATCACACAACCGAGTGGATCAGCTATCCCAACCTCCCAATTTTAAATGCATTTATCTCAACCAAAACGCCATTAAATTCAATAAGCTAAAAACGATTTCTATTAGGACATGTAGTCAATTTATGACCCTGAATTCCATATATACTGCACTTCGGTAAGGCCCTCGTACGTGGTTGTGAAGGTGCCGGAGCCGATTCTGCCTCACGGGGTATTGGTGCTATAATTGCTTGCTCCGGCTATATTGCTAATGTAGAGGCCTCTAAAACTGAGAGGCCTTCTTCGGAAGCTATTTGCCTTTTAGACCGAGCCCTTTTTCGCTTCTTCTTCTCGTTTGCAGCGCGTAATTCGCTAACTTCTTTCTCGAGCAAAGCTGCCGATTGCATCGTAATTTGGTAGGCCTTTAAAACCTGATTTATCGCGGAGTTAAGCGGGCTTGGTGGGCTTTGTGAGCGCTGTTTTAGCAAAGCTTTAATTGAGGAAGCTTGCTTTTGTAATTGTACGTAGTTCGAAGGCGTTTTTGGATCCCACTCACTCCCCTAGCTTAAGGGGGGTGTCGGGGTTTGAAGGCGAATATCGAGCTTTGAGATCACTTGATCGGGGCTATAAGGCATTAAACCGGCGGCGGCGAAGCTAGTCTTAATAGTCTCCGATTTAAATGCCTTAATTCGCGCGGACGGGTAGGCTTCGAGGAAGTCTAGCTTATCAATATGATTGATTCTAGCACGCGTTTTCGATTCGATAATCCGAGCGTAAGCACGTTTTAACACCGCAAAATAGCCGATATCGAGAGGCTATAAAAGGTGAGACGAATGCGGAGGTATATAAATTGGAATAATATCGTTCTTTTCGTAAATTTCGTCGAATTTCGGAGTTAAATGACTTCCGTGGCCGTCGAGTATTAAAAGTCTATACTTCCCCTTCGTACGCGAAGAAGTAGACGGAATAAAGAGCTTTTCGAGCCACCGAACGCTAATTTTATCGGACGTCCACCCGTTCGGACTAACCTCGAGTCTCCAATTATTCGGAAGGCCGTTAAACCAAGATTCGATAAAGACTTTGCCCTTAAAAATCACGCACGGAGGAAGCGCCCACCCTAAAGCATTTATACACTTAATTGTAGTCACCTACGCGCGATTTCCGGGCTATAAAAGCGGTCGCCGACCGTAGTATTCCCTCCTCGTAATAACCTTCGCGGTCGCAATCAAGCCTATTGCGAATCTAGTCTCGTCAAAGTTATAGATATCATCGGGATCGATACCGTAAGAAAGGATCGTTTTTTGGACGAGAGAAAACCATTCGTGGATAATTTTAGGGTCTTCGCACTTTGCACGCTCGTAATTGTATCCTTTTGAGAATCGGGAGGAAAGATTTGGATGCCTTTTTACGAAGTTTATAACCTAATTCTTACCGACCGAAATAACCGGGGTAGATCCACGCGCCGTGAGCAATAAATCTACTATTTCTCGTATAGAAGAGGGCCGAGGGGGTGCTCCGCGAGAATCCATAGAGAGAATCCATTTTTGAAGAGATTCCTCCTCAATTTCTGTCAATTTCTGGTAATTTGGGCGAGTTTCGGAGCGATTTGTGAGGCCATTAAGCCGGTTCCGTAAAGAGGAGAAGGGTACTTCAAAATGACGTGATGCTTCGCGTATAGAGCTAATTTCTTGCTTCTTAATAGCCTGGATAGCTAATAAGATCCTACCCTCCTGCTCTACTAAATTTCGAGAGGATTGAGTACGAATTGGTGGCATGGTGGGTGGTTAAAGAAGGAAGGTCTAATTAATGACGCGTTTTTCGCGTCGCTGATCCACTCGGTTGTGTGATCCACTCGCATGTGAAATACGTTATCGTCAAAAACCGGATAATTATATAAGCTGGGCCTGTGTTTAATACCTGTTTTAGCTGGGCAGCTGCTGTACCTCTGTGCCCCACGTCCAGACACTTCTCACGCCCGTGTCTTCATTGGCGACCAATCACTCAAACTAGTACTGCAACAAACCATGGCTCCCGACATAACCAAATGTAACGCTCCAGTTGATTCGGAATGCTAAGCAGTGGTGAACTAACCACCTCCCAGATAGCTGAAGCTGTTGGCTGACGTCACTATGTTAAACAGTCTTCTATTTTAGATACGCATTTATTGATGACCTTTTGATGACGTACTATAGCTGTCCGACTTTACCCCAGAAGCAGTCTGCCTCTAGCGCTCCTCTAGGCTGAATGCTGAACAAGTGTTTCGGGGGAAATCCCCTTGCCTCCCTTAACTTTGGAGGCAGCATGATATCTTGACCAAATATCTTGACTATTCTCATGTCACAAGAGCCAGCTGCTCCCCCACCGCCAGGTGTTATACCGGACTTCAGTAATCCATCGGGGGGCATTCACTTATGGTTGATCGTGGCACAATGTATATGCATCCCTATTGTCGCATGCTTTGTTATAACGAGGCTGTATGCCAAGCTATTCATACAGCATGTGTTTTATGTTGAGGACTGTAAGCAGCTGCCCGGATTGTCTGACATTTATATATACTAACTGGATTAGGGATGTGTTTAATATCTTGGGTACGAGGACTTGACTCATAAAAGCAGTGCATTATTGAAGTTATCATGCTGACTGCAATCATTTAGATCCTAGCAACGACCTGGTTTTCACTTCATCTAGTGTGTACGTTTCCGAACATATATCTCGGTACAATGAAAATTGACCTTTGTCTCTTCAGCCGCAGCTGGAGGTGGAGGATATCATCAATGGGATATCCCGAAGGATGACATGGTACTTTTTTTCAAGGTAGGTGAAATGCCTCAGTATACAGACAATTTGAATTTACTAAACTTCTTGCTAAGGCCTCTTATGTAATAAATGTCCTATACGGCCCAGTTATTCTCACGGTCAAATTATCGATTCTATTTATGCTCGCACGATTATTCGCACCATATCGGAAATGGGTTGCTTTTATATATATATTCAGCGCGGTACTCGGAGCATATACTATCGCAACATTAGTTGTGAAGATCCGCATCTGCAAACCTATTGATGCCTTTTGGCTCGGTGCCGAAGCTACTAATGGGACGTGTCTCAATGTGCTAAAGGTCTTCCTCGCCGACACCACTTTTAGTGTAATCACCGATTTGATTATCTTCGCTCTGCCGATAGCACTGATTTCAGTGCTCCACCTGTCCCTTATGAAGAAGCTAAGAGTTATTGCTATTCTGGCAGCAGGCGGTCTAGTGTGTATAGTGACCATTGTCCGGCTGGTATGGGTGATTTCATATCAAAACTCAGCTGATAAGACATGGACAACCATACGCACTAATCTTGTTACCTGTGCGGAAATTGCAGTTGGGATTATCTGCGCCTGCCTTCCAACTGTTTACTTCCTTGTGAACCAGCGCTGCTCTCTTTTCTCCCTTGGAGACAGCGAGGGTAGAACGTGACCTTCGAGAGTCTGCAAATATACGCTCCAATTTCTTCACTGTTTGGCAACTTACGAATCCAAACCGGGAGCTCTCCCTGAAATTGCCTCTAAACTATCGCCAGTTTTGGATGCAACGCTAGCGATAATAGACTCAGTGGAACAGACAACAGATATTCAATCAATTTTCAATCAAATGAATTCCTTATAGAATCCGGTTGGCTCCTTAATTCATGCTTATCTAAGACGGATCGACCTTAGTTTTGGCAAGTACCAGGTTGTTGATTCTTTCTCTCTTTTGCATCCAAACAAAATTCTGCATATTAGGCTAACCCTTACTCGATATTCTCGCTGCATACACTCCTCACGTTCTAGGGCTGCTCCATTATATCTTGCGACAAGATGTTACTATCTTGACAATACGATACCATCTATCTACCCTCTAGCAGCGGCTAGGTGCAGAACTAGTTATAGCTTCAGCTATCAAGACGATAGGATCAGTATATCGTGAAAAGAGGAGCTTTAACGTTTGTCTAAATATAAGCGCTTCAATCAAAGATTGGGATAATATGCAAGCGAGATATAATCTAGGAGATTCGCTTATATTAGTCTCTCTTCCCGAACTGATTGAAAGGGTTTCACGTCTCTTATATACCAATACAAAATTTAGAAAGCTCTACCAATAACCATTACGAAAAATATACGTATATAGCCTGCATAACGAGAAATAGAATGCTAGTTTTACCCTGTTCTCCAGCATCAGATCCAACGCGCGGGAAACTAGGCGCCTTTTAGCTGTAGATTATTCCAAAATAACTCAATGTTTCACACATAACTGAATAGTAGAGGCAAGATAGAGAATCGCGGCAGGCATAAATATACATCCCGCAAGAATGGAAGAACGGAGGGACCAACGATAATGAGACTTGGCAAGGTGCTTTAAAACAAGCAGTTCAAGGTAGATCAGCAGGACCTAGGGCTATAGGATACAGTACTGTAGATCACAGTCCGTGATGTCTGGTTCAAAGTAAGTGCCCGGATTGCTACTGGTCGCTGGGGCGGTACGAGAAAAGTGACAGTTTGCCAGATCCGCGTGGTCCACTTTCGCTTTTTCGGTTTGACAGATTGCATTTCCATGGAACCTTCTGGCACCCTATACACTTACGAGACATGTGTAATGTAGCTTATCCCTGTAAAATACTGTATTTGCAAACCTGTGGGAATATCAATATTCCGAATAATTTCTAAGGATCTTGATAATAGGGTTAGAGAAACAATCAAAGAGTGTAGGTGGTGACACCGATTCCCGGACGTACTGTATATTGTTGTTGTAGCCTGCATATCGTTAGCGCGAGGTCGGGTTAAATGAAAAATTCATCATCATCGCCCTGTATCACAGATATCTTAAGTGTGGTTGGCCTAGCAAAGCCGCGCGACCCCGCCTTCGTCTTACTATTTGGAGTGCGGCATGATTCTGGTCCTGCAACCTAGCCTACTTATAAAAGGCGGGGTTCCGGCTTCTTTACAAACCATGATTCGTCCGAAAAAACTGAAAATGGCCAGCAATTCGACCTATCCTAACACAACTGAAGAAGTCACTTCTTACGAATCCCTTGAAACCCGCTATATGCGAATGATTGTTGAGTCGGATGAGATTCCTTGGAAGTACAATGTCCTCGCAAGCGCTGCTAACTAGATCCTTCTTGCCGGATATCTCGTCGTACCGGGTATATTCACTTCTCTTTAGAAGTCGGATACCCTAAGCGACGATCTAGCAAACAATGTAGCGGGGAATGCTATTCTAAATACTATCTAGAATCCTCCACTCCTAGCAATTTCGTGCTTATTTTTCGTACTAGGATTAGTGCTTATCGGCTGGTTATTTTCGGAGTATAAAGGAAACTATATTTGGCTCACCAATCGCCTTTTTATGTGAGTTAGATCAGGCTTATAGTATATGAAAATCGGCTTATTAAACGTAGACCGACGTTATTAAATGCTTTGGTAGGTCTGCTTATAATAATAATCAATATATACACCGCACACCACGGTGAATGGTCTATAATGGCGCTCCTAACCGTTATTGCTTCCGGTGTATCGGTGGCCTCATCCCTTAGCCTCCTTATTGTGTATAAGTTTAGAAAGCTAGAGAAACTGAAGGAGGAACATCGGAACGAGATAGCGCACAGTTATCATTAAGGGATAATTTAATATTCGATCGAAAAGACTATGTATTGATTTTATGCGATCAAACTGCAAATCGTCCAAAAGCAAATATATATTATATCTATATGCTTCACTCAAATAGATTCTCTATGTGTTAAGTCGAGATACCCTATCACGCAATCGTGTCTAAATAGTGTGTCACTAAGTACTAGGTCCGACTCTCGGCATTCGCTTATTATAAGAATGAATGCTTAAAGTGGTTAGTATGTAGTTAAATCCGTCCTATGATTATTAAATATACCTCGAATAAGTACGAATAGGAAGCAGTCTCAATTTGACTGATAAAATACTTGGCATATTTTGACAGATTTTTGGGACTCTATATTCGACAAGGGTGAAGAATAGCATAAGGGTCACTTATTTCGACCAAAATAACTCCGATATTTTGGCGATCAATCCCTAGTGACTTCACAGAATTGCCGTTAACCATGCTACATCCAATATTTGCTGTTCAAATCAGAGACTAATCAGAATATATTCAGATAGTACTGACCTATTTTGATGCCCCCATTTTCATACAGCAAAATATTGCTTCTATTAATATTTCTATGACTTATCCCTAAGCGGTTATATATATACTTAAGACCTCTAAGAATACTTCGGCAAACACTTACGAGATTAGGTTTAGTCAGTCTTACTTTAGGGCTCGTGGCAACCTAACCGAGATTAACCGTAAATCTATAGAAATTGTAAATCAAGTAGAACACGTTGTCCTCTAAGAAAGCTTCCACTAGGCCTACCATATTTAGATAAAACGTTAGCTATAAAGTTGAAGAAGTCTGAATCGCCGTATCAACATGCTTTCGTCTGATTAGGACCGCTAAGTTCCCGAAAAAGTTTCCAATACCGAGCCATCCACTACCCGCTTGGTCCAGTTTCTAATTCGTTAAGTACTTAACCGATGGATATTATAAATATGGGAACCCGTGCCTTAACTTAAATTAGGACATACTTTAGCAAGTAGAATATAATGACACTATACCGAGAGGGCTTTAATTCCCTAGTTACGACACTAGTGTCGCCATCCTGGTTTGAAGTAGTAACTAGGATATCTATCTTCCAAAACCCAAAGTTAATTTGCCTAGACCAGCGTTAGGACCTACTTAAAAGATATATAGTAGAGCATTATTTATAAGTGCTTTTAACTCTAATTCTTAGCGGTTTCACCCGACTAGATAGTAGGTAGTAGCTAACTAAGTGGCTAGCAATATACATTGGTAACCTAAATTCCCGCTTAAGGTTTAGCTACAGAACAAATTTTGTGCCGCGCGCAATCTAGCTACCGTGGCGTGGAAATAGTATTTTAGTATATAGCTCTATTTTGTGTCTTCACGCTCGATATAATTGGGTCCACCTAGGCACTAGGAACCTAGAGTAGGTCGTAGGATTATTATTGAATGAAAGACGGATATAAATATATGATTTAATGACCCCTAAACCTTGTTCCTCTTATTAGATCTACGATTTGTCTTACTCATAAGGCCCTTCCGGATTAGCATTTCACCAATTTTTCATCCTTGATTCTACACTCGTTGAATATGGACACGACTACCGTATATGCTGTTGCTATCGGCGGTATTTTTCTACTTTTTATCCTTTTTAGAATTTTGCATTTAGTCGCATCATAGAGTAGGCCAATTAAAGTTATAATTGCCCGGTATCTAATATACCCCTACGTTCTTCGCCGTCACTTATTGATTAGGCTATGGAACTAGGCAATTATCTTGTTCTATATAGTCTATATCATAGTTAACTCGGTTATGCTTTTGTTAAAAGGGACGTCCTTAGCAATCATCGGGCGTCGAGTAGGAACTCTAAGCCTAATCAATTTTATTTTGCCCCTAGGCGCTGGAGATCTTAGTCAGCTGGCTGATATTCTAAGGTTATCCCTAAGGAATTTTCGACGAATCTATCGCGTATCTGGCTGGATAGGTACGGGCTTGCTATTAATCCACGTGGGAGAGTCTTTCTTTAGGAGAGATATAACTATTCCTAAGCATGGTTCTCAGCGGCTTACGACTATTATTGTGAGAAACTAGTAGCTTAAGTTTTCTTGATTAAACTTTCCTAATTCCCTCCTTTTCTAGGCTGCCGGAAGTGTGGGTCTACTAGCCTTCTTATCAGTGCCTTTGTTTCGAAAATGGTTATATAAATTGTTCATTCGCACACACTAAGCTCTGGTAGTCTTGAGTATATATAGAATTTAGCGACATGTTCTAAGTGAAGATATATTCCCCCGTTGCTATATCTATATTGTAATAGGAATCTTTTTGGCCACATTGTTTGTGCATATAATACTGGTTATTTATCGCAACGGACTATTTTCAGGAAATGATTGTCCGCGTGCAATTGTATTATGTCTTCCTAAAGAACCAGAGCTAGAAGAATCAGAAACAGAAGAATTAGAGCCCAAGGGTAACGGCGTAATTTGCGACCGGATAACGGTCCGTCTTATTTTGCCAAAACTAGTAAAGGTCAAGGCTGGTTAGTATATTAACTTATGGCTACCTTCCGTGGGGCTTTGGTCATGGGCATAGACACATCTATTTATGGTTACTTCCTAGTCACGATGAAAAGCAACCTATTCTAGATCTTCTAATCGAGCCACGTCGAGGATTATCAGCCGCTATTCATCGGTAAGCAAGAGCCGCGGGACATGGCTCGCTATCGTTTCTGGCCCTTTATAGCGGTCCACATGGTATAAGCGAGTCGGTCAGCTAGTACGAACGGGTTCTGATGGTGGCTACCGGATCTGGCATTGCTACGGTGATTCCTTATGTGAGAATGTTGATTCACGGGTATAATACTTGCACTTCATATGTCCGTTAGATCCACCTTATATGGTAAGTAGATAATCTAGGTAAGTTGTTCCGACTAATAAATAAAATCGGCTCATCTGATATAACAGACTTTGCGATATCCGGGACTGGCCAGCTGAACGCGCTATTAAGAAGTGATGTTCTAGACAATGGCTACGTGAGTATCGCCAGAGCCTTTGTTATATTCTTTTTCCAATGTATCACGTAGATTCTCAATATATCTATATATATTTCTCATGGGTTTCCTATCTATGAGAAACTCCGTTTAGGCCGACATGGAAAAGTATCTCTCTACGAGGGTGCTCCTGATTATGCAGCACTCATTTCCGATAAAGCTCTTAGGAAGGCGATTGAAAATCCTTCTGCTGTACGGGATAAAAAAGACAAGTCATTAGTAATAGGTAAGTTAAAAAATTGAGTAACTTAGTCGTAAAGGTTAACCTACGTGTCGGCTTTGCAGCGTCCACATCAGGGATCGTACGAGATAAACTACGCAATGAGGTGGCAAGATATCTAGGTTAGGGCTTCAAAATGGTTGAATTGGAATACCAGCCATAGGGTAAGATTAGGGTAAGATTTAGGTTGTGTAGACGGTCTAGCTAAGGACGCAGTTTGATTATACTATCATGTCCATTTCTCCGGTATCACTAGTATATAGATTAGATAGGAACTGATAAGAATGTGTGAGTTCAAAGCCTAGTATAATCAGATATAATTCTAAACTTGGATTTACACATTTACAACAAGAATAACCCTAGGACGAGGCTTTCAAGCGTCTATATATGGCTCTCGGGGTTGTGTAGGACATTACGGTACCAGAGATATTACCACGTACTCAGATCTTGAGCAATATTACCCCTCATGTACTATGTTGTCGGCATCGACTAAAGGGCAGGTTACTAATGGCGTCTACTTGCAATCTATGTATTCGGATATATATAAATGAGTCCGTCCCTAGAGATTAGGGAGTTTAGATCGGTGGTTATAGTAATGTTCGAAATTAAGCTAGCTTACCTCCAATCTCTCACGCTAAATCTCCCGAGGTCCCACCTAAAGACGTACTAGCCTATTTCAGGATATCTTTCCGCTAGACCAGACTTACCAATATATCTCCGGTATGTCACCGTAAATTACGGCAAAGGAACTCGGTGCGCCGTAGGGCTTTGTAGCTGACGAATTTAATATCACTGTAGATTTTGCGTATATTCTAGCAAGTGAATCTGAGATATTTGGGCACTAGTGTTACAGCACTATCTAGTCAAGACGTTCGGTAATCTGTTATCATAGCAATCGTCAACGTTATTAAGATGTAAGCCACTCTAAAGTCATGACGAGCGCATTGCCTACACTGGCAACGACTGCTACATAAGTTTTGACTTGAAAAAATAATCACTAGATTGTGCCAAACCTTGTCTATCAAGATGTTAGTAGGCCTATTGACCTTTTTTGAAGCTCAAGCACGATTGACAACTTAGACTGACGAGCTTGAATACCTAGGGTACATTCTTTGTGAGCTAATCGATAAGGAGGCATTGAATGCTATGGAATATCGATATTATTAGGCAGCTGATCTACCGGTTATCATTGACATTCTTCGTCTTCAATTGCAGGGAGCCGATAGATACCTCGCTCAAATGATAAGTGAAGACGAACTAAAAATCTTCCGCCGATTATTAAGAAAATCGAAGGAAATCAGGAATCTAATGGCGCATCATAACATTCGGAGTGACGAAAAATTGAATGGTCTTAAAAACACAAAAGAGAGTTTGAGTGACATGCTTGAATTCGCCATTAGGGGAGCTGCCTCAGATCGTGGAGTCTATTAGGTTTGCTTTGATATTGACACATATCCCGACAACCTACTAACAGCTTACTCAAGGTCGCTTGGTCTCCCTATCCCACGGGGGGTGGAGGAGTCTGGCAGACTCCAGGTTAGGGCTTTTCCTTCACTATGGGAGGAAAAGTGGGTCGTACGCCAGACTCCAGGTTTTTTTCGTCGCTAGACTCCTGAGGTCTAATAAGGTCCGATCGACCCCAAATTTTGGCAAGTTATAATAGACTACGTTAAATATCCCCTATTTGCTTCGGAGTATGTATCGCCTAGTAATTATCGAGAAAAGGGCGATTGAAAATTAGAGATATTTTGATGGGGTGCGGGAACTAGGCTAGTTAGGGTTGCGACCGGGGCCTTAGGCTGAACTCTAGGGTTTCGAACGAATTGGATCACCTCGATTATCTTAGTCTACAATGATTAGGGGGGGTAGCAATTAATTTAGGGGGTTTTGAAGCTCCCTAGCTATCATCTCACGCTTTTTAATACCATTTCACCCTAAAGTTAGTATTCGACATTCGTCATATTTTATGCAATTTATTATTATACGATATATATATTGCACTAGTTAACTATGGTAAGCTAACTTTTTCACTAACCTTCGACTGACCTAGTTATCGTGTGTAAAATATATAAATACGTTATTCGACTAAAAGAGGTCTTCCGGCACCTCTAGTCAGCTAGTTATCGAATAGGGAAGCCGAAAGCGCGCTAAATTGCTAAAGCTATACAAATATCTAAGCGCGCGCAAGAATGCGACGAATAGCAGCCACTAACTGTGGTAGACGACCTAATCCCCTATTTACTAGTTTACTTAGATAGCATTTTATATGAAAAGG
This sequence comes from Penicillium arizonense, assembly GCF_001773325.1. Lineage (NCBI taxonomy): Eukaryota > Fungi > Ascomycota > Eurotiomycetes > Eurotiales > Aspergillaceae > Penicillium > Penicillium arizonense. The sequence goes on along the minus strand of NW_019173342.1, from coordinate 2,032 downwards.
GTTAGTTCTGCCAATTTATAGCGCGGTTAGTCGGAACGATGCGTTACTATTAGCGCCAAAGTCATAGATAGAGCGCACCCGCGAACTATGGCGGCCGTCGGCGCTAGTAAGGTTTATCGGCGACTAAGCAGCAAATTCAGCAATTCACGCGAATTGTCTAATACCAGCGAGCATTCGGTTAGGGGCTAGGATCCCATTATATTCGCGTACGTACGCTTAGGGCGGAGGTTATTCCTAAGGCCAATTCGATGCTAGCGACCGAGGTTACCGACCGGCTAGTCGAGCAAATGAAATAGATATTAGCTAAACGCAGAGAACTACCCTAGTTAATCGAGGCTGGCGAGCGCGATAACGCGAATCCATGGCTTCGACGGACCTAATAGGCCGTGTATCTCCGTGGAATTAACCCAGACGACCTTCTCGGCTACGTCGAAGCACCCGATACCGAGTTATCTAATCCGACCGAAATAGCTGCTTACGCGATATAGGATTCAATGGCCGCTATGGCCCGTATTAGCTAGTTAGTTTGTACGAAAACTAGCCATACAATTCGCACCGAAGCCGTACGGACGGAGCGCGACCGACTACCGCACTAGCCGCTACAAGCTTATATAGATACTAATAACATTAAGAGACACACTATCCCGTGGTAGCAAATTTTGATGTTTTTCACTCGCACGTAGGCTACGTATAAATAGGCTAGTCTATATTACAAATTCACTAGGCGCTAGCGTGCGGCGTAGAACTCGCTTTAGAGACTAGCCTAGCCGGGCGTATCACCTAGCCTAGCTAGGGCTAGTTTAGATAGGGCTAGTTTAGACGATAGCAGCGAGCATTCGGAAAGTGGCCCCAGGGATCCCACCTAGCGAATCGCTAGTGAATCACTATTTAAGCTCGCCCCTATCCCACGGGGGGTGCTGAACTCTTGTAGAGTTCAGGTTAGGGTTTTGCCTTCACTATAGGACATAAAAAGTGGGTCCCGCAAGAGTTCAGGTTAATTTCCTCGCAAGGGTTCAGAGTTTAAATGACCTCCAATAGCTCTCAAATTTTAGTCAGTTATAATAGACCTTCTAATTTATCTCCCATTCACTTCGGAGCATACGCAGCCTCCTAGTTTTTAAGAAAATAGCGATTAAAATTTAGAGATATTTTGTTAGGGTACGGGATTTTGTACCTTTACGGCGTACGTTTACTACCAAAGACGCCGCTACAGCACTCTAGACGAATAGAACAACCTCAATAATACTAGCCTATAATGATTAGGAGGGGTAGCAATTAATTCAGGGGTTTAGACGCTCCCTAGCTATCATCTCACTTTGTTTTTAGACCATTTCACCCCAAAGTTAGCATTCGACATTCGTCAAATTTCATACAATTCATTATTGTGAGATATATATCTACACCTTCATGATGGAAAGCCAATTCTTTCACCAATTCTTTCACGAACCTTCGATAGACGCAGTCTTCGTGTGTAAGACATATAAATACGTTATTAGACCTAGAGAGGTCTTACGACACCTTCAATCAGGAAATCATCGACTTCCAATACGTATAGCACGTCAAATTGCGGATATTATTCAAACCTCCGACCGGGCGCATGAATGCGACGCATAGCACCCACCAACCGTGGTCAATACCCCAATTGCTAATTTGCCAGTTTTTTCGGATGGCATTTTATGTGAAAAGGGCCCATTTTGTCAATTTATCGCTAGGAAAGCTAGCACTATGCGTAAGCATTGGCGTAAGCAGCATACGTGGGTCGCACCGGCTCACTCTAGCGGCCGTCCGCGGCAGCAATGTTTATCGGTCGCCGAGCAGCAAATTCAGCAATTTACGCGCGTTATTCGATGCCAGCGCGTATTTCCTAGTCGTATTAGATCTCATTATATTCGCGTGTCTACGCTCGGGGCGGAGGCTATTGCCTTAGGGCTTAGGGTTTAGGTTTAGGGTTAGGGTTAGGGTTAGGGTTAGGGTTAGGGTTAGGGTTAGGGTTAGGGTTAGGGTTAGGGTTAGGGTTAGGGTTAGGGTTAGG
>NW_019173341.1:5834-39512 GCF_001773325.1 Penicillium arizonense | reverse complement strand
AGGCGTATAACTTTTGCTATAGTAGACCCCCCGTCCTAGGACGAACATAGTATATAGACTATACACTACTCTCTCTATATAGTAAATATCTAAGTAGTACACCTACTAGTAATAACGTACTAGGTAATAATGTAAAGAGGTAATACACACCCCTATATCTAAGGTCATAGTAGACCCCCCGGAGTAAGCTTAGTAGTATAATACTAGGAAAAGTACGGGCTATCTAATTATACAATAATAATAGTAATAATGCTAGGAAGTGATTGGTTAGACTATTCCCGATTAGTGGAAAAAGTGTTAAAAACCATGCTTTAGATAGATATTAGGTGGTACTCTCACTTATATATATCTCTACACTCCGATATGTATATCTCTACTATAATAGTCTAAAATTTTACTACTAGCAAATAAGGCTTCCTAGCATCCTAATTAGGTCTAGCCTATAGCCTACTAGCTAATAATCTACTACTATATAGTATAGACCATGATATACTACCTTTTACTAGTAATAAAATGTTTAAAGCCTAATAACTCACCCGATATTAGACCTACCAATTCAAGAGTAGTATATTTGAAATCAGCTAATTTTTCTCTATCGAATAAGCTTTTATAGTAAATGATCAGCCTTAGATATAGTGGGTTAAACCTTTATATATACGTAGAGGCTACCCGGGTGCTTGCCTTTGTGGTAGTAATGTGTCAAAATACGCGGATGTAAGAAACGGATACATTGTAATCTATTTACTAAGGACTACCATAGATAAGGTGCCGTATTAGGGTTACGGTAACAAATCCCGTCGGTCGCACCCTAACAAAACTTTTCACCCAATTTTGATTATTAACCACACCATCATTATTGGTCTGATCGGATTCAAACTTTGACAGTTCTTAGAGTATCTAGTTAAATAGAACGTCTTGAATTTATAGACCGATCGGACGACGAGATAGCCCGTAGTCGCCGAGTAAGTGCAAACCCTATAGTACTGCAACCACCCAAAAAAGTACTTTAAGGTACATCATGAAAAAACTTCAAACGTGAATATCTTAAGAACCATAAGGCTGTGCAAGCTCCGAAGCAAATCGGAGATACGTCACGTATATATCTATAAGCTATGAAAGACTTAGATCGATCGGAGCTAACCTCACCTCTGAACCCTGGCGAGGAAAAGAACCTGAACTCAGGCGTGGTGGTATTTTTATGTAACATAGTTAAGACAAAGCCCTAACCTGAACTCTGGCAGAGTTCAGCACCCCCCGTGGGATAGGTAATTCACTTTCCTCTGTGAAAGCTAGTTCGATTTCATCAATAAGCCGGTCGCCGACCTCGGTCGCGGGTATTGAATCGGCCCTAGTAATAGCATCCGCCCCGAGCGTACGCACCCGAATGTAATGAGATCTAGTAAGACGGGGAAATGCTCGCTGGTATCGTACGACGCGCGTAAATTGCTGGATTTGCTGCTCGGCCGCCGATAACCCTTGTGATGCCTGTGGTGGCCGTCCACGGGTGCTAGTAGGTGCTACCTAACCATGCTGATCGCGCCAATGCTGTCGTATAGTATTGGCTGTACGCGCGATAAATTGGCAAAATGGGTCCTTTTCACATAAAATGCCATCCGAAAAAACTGGCAAATTAGCAATTGGGGTATTAACCACGGTTGGTGGCTGCCATACGTCGCATTCATGCGCCCGCTCGGAGGTTTGAACAATATGCGCAATTTGACGTGCCGTACGTAGTGGAAGTCGATGGTTCGCCGATTGTAGGTGTCGTAAGACCTCTCTCGGTCTAATAACGTGCTCGCATGTCTTACACACGAAGACTGGGTCTGTCGAAGGTTCGTGAAAAAATTGGGCTGCCATAGTTGACTAGTACGATATATATATCGTGATATAATGAATTGCATGAAATTTGACGAATGTCTAATGCTGACTTTGGGGTGAAATGGTGTAAAAAAACGTGAGATGATAGCTAGGCAGCGTCTTAACCCCTGAACTAATTGCTACCCCTCCCGATCATTGTACACTAGCATTATCGAAGTAATTAGATTCGTCTACGGACCTGTGGTAGCGTCTTTGGTAGTAAACGTACGCCGTAAAGGTACAAAATCCCGTACCCCAACAAAACATCTCTAATTTTTAATCGCCATTTTCTCGAAAGCTAGGAGGCTGCGCATGCTCCGAAGTGAATCGGAGATAAATTAGATGGTCTATTATAACTGACCAAAATTTGAGAGCGATCGGAGGTCATTAGACCTCTCCAGTCTAACGAGGAAATTAATTCCCAGTCTAACGGGACCCACTTTTTATGTCCCATAGTGAAGCGGCAACCCTAATTCCCAGTCTAATAGACTGGGCCACCCCCCGTGGGATAGGGTAGATATCTAAGTAATAGACCTACTAATAATAGAGTTCTAGGTAATAATATAAAAAGGTAATACACACCCCTATATCTTAGTTAATAGGAGACCCCCCGTGCTAGGAAGAAGGCATTATATATACTATACACTAGTCTTGCTATATACCAGAAAATCTAGGTAAAGGACCTACTAGTAATAGACTACTAGGTAATAAGATAAATAGCTAATAAACACCCTATATCTGAGGCAATATTAGGCCCCCCGATATAAGGTTAATATTAGAATACTACGAAAGGAAGGGGCTACCTAGCTAGCTAGGAATATAGTGAAAAATCTAATATTCTTACTAATTTGGATATATACCTTTTTCTAATATTCAAAAACTGAACATAATAGGTTCCTAGGCGGCCAGTTTTTAGCGCGAATCAAAAATGCTGCGGCATCGAAATAGCACCGAGGGAGACTAGTCTAGGTGCCAATTATTGAATTAAAAGCCCCCCCGTATCGGCATTATAGCCTAAGTCTAATGTTCCTCTATAACAATTTGCATATGTGCTGAGGCAGCCGTTTCTGGCCCCCAAGGCGGCCGAAAAAGGCCTCCTCGGCACAACCCGTGCGCACACGCACTCTCCCCCTCCGACCACGAGTCGCCTTCCCCTTGCCCCTTGCCCCAGGTACCGAGCGGCGTAATTGACGTCGGACCACGGGCGGGGCTTCCACCAAGGCCAGGGGCACTCGCATCTCTTTCGCCCCGCCACCGTTCTCCGTTCACGCCGTCTCGGTCGGCTTGGCTTCGTTTTGTCTCCTTCTATTCATCTTCTGCTCAACTACGCAACCTATTGGCGTTCTTCGTTACTGGAGCATCAGAAATGGAACACCGGAGCCAGCCCTCATTGGTCGTTGCGACCATGGGGGACAATTGCCTCGAGGGCCATAAAGTAGCCAGGTGCCGCCCCTTCGCCCTTCTCTCAGGCCTGTCTTCATACAGGCGCAGGTTGCCCGGCCCTGCCTTACCAACTTGACCCGTTTCGACTTCGTCCCTCACCTGAAAATTTCTCTCTCCACTCTCTCATTTTTCGTTCTCGGTGGCACCTCAATATGGGACTGCGTTGCCCTGTCTCGCCTCTCGAGGATCTTTCGTCGGCGACGGATAGTGACTCGTCTGAAGCCTCTTTCCAATCTTACGCAAACATCTCAGATGAATCGGATTCAGAAACGGACCTAACATCGGCCAAGCACACATCACCGGAGCCCCCAGGCCTCCCCGCGAATCGTTCTCGTCTTAAAGCTCTGGCAGATTATAGCGACGACCCGGATGACAATACTGACGAAGATATTCAAGATGTTCCTTTGGATTATGGTCGATCCGAGAATACAAAAATTCGGGGAGCGCGAATCGAGAAACGCTGGCACAAGTAAGCAGGCAAGTTACTGGACTCGAGTGAGAAAATTGACTGATACGTGATACAGATACTGCCGAGTGAAAGCTAGAGAGAGAGATGCTTTGCCAAAATGGAGCGATCCAGAGGAGGCTGTTCGCCTCGTGACCCCGAATGACGTGCATCGATTTCTCAACTTCTGCATGAAGTTGAAGTCGGGAGAGGACGGCCGACACCTTAAAGGCATCAAGAAAGCTGCCTCCTTAAGGGCCGATTGGAAGACCTTTCGGAGCTACTATCGGAAAATAACTCGAAGCAGCATCAGTGATGAATTCGGGGAAGAAGTCAACGCGGTAGGTTTTGACTTGCCTGCCTTCGAGACCGGGACTGACCTTGTTACAGGGAATACGAAGACTCGCAGACAAATGGCACCTGGATCATAGTGAACGAGATAAAGTGCCAGTTTACGTCCAAGACTTAACGGAGCTCAACGAAACAGTTCTACGAACTCAGGAAAAACGATTCCACTTTGGGTATGAGCGCATCCAGCTCTGTCTCTTCACGATGCTTGGGATCTTCACAGTCAATCGTCTGACTGCCCTTCTCTCGCTACAATTCAAGCACCTTCGGTTCTCTATCCAAAAGAACCCTGACGAGGGTCCTCCTATCCTCCTGGTGGAGATTAAGTCAGAACACACTAAGAAATTTCTTGGGATCTCACAGGTGTATGTGATCTACTGCATTTCGACCTTCAAACCGCTAACAATGACCACGCCAGGAACAACTTCCCTTTCCCTGAAATCATTGACGACCCTTCGCTCATTTTCAGCCCTCACGTATTCATATTTGGCATATTATTTTGGTTACAAGCGTTCGATGTTCCTGAGATTTCTTCAATGGAACAACTTCGAAGTTTGTTTGTTGAAGATGGCTGTCAGCAGTTGGAGTTACCCTTGAAGCCTGAAATCGAAGACAACTACGTATTCTGCAAAACAGAAATCATCGATGGAGAGGCCGTTCTCCAGTGGGGAGAGCCCATGACTCAAGGCGCCATGTCTGGACGGCTGAAAAGTCTTGGCGAAATCCATGGATGGCTTCATTCGATGTTTTCGCATCGCTTCCGATATGGAGGGGGAAAGATGCTGAATGGAAATGACTCGGTCAGCGAAGCACAGCAAAATCTGATCATGAAACATGCCAATATCAGCACTTTCTTAAATCATTATCTTCCACGGCACATCGATACTGATATGCAAAATGTGATGAACGGCCGCGCTTCAAACAAAAACCTGATGCGCACAATCACCCGGATGAGCAGGTGGGTTGATAAGAGACGACCTCGACACTTGACTGCTGAACAACGAGCATCTCTTCGTGAGCACCTTGAGTACGTGGAAGCCACGCGCAGGTTGAACGAGCATCGAGAACTGTGTCAGCATGACGCTAGCGATCAAATGCTGATACGCCTGGAAAAGTTGACGCGAGAGAGAGCAAATACATTCAGCCGGCTGGAAAGAGTCCTGCGAAGCAAGACACGGGAGGAGTTTGATCGCAAGCAGGCCAAAAAAGACATCAAACGTCAGCTTTCTGAACGTCATGCTCCCGGTACGCGAGTTGACGAAGAGGAATCGAAGGAGTTTTCCCAAAATCAGGACCAAATGCTTCCAGAGCAGAGTTATCTTCTCGAAAAATTGTTCAAATTGCCAATCTCGCACTCGTTAGAAGTTGAGTGGCAACGCCGAAACGATGCCGTGGCTGCGATCTCGCAATACTGTCCCATTCTTGAAGGCGGGCCATTGCGTGGGCGACGTAAACGGGTAGCACCAAATGACGGGTTCGATGAAGAACGGACCACAATAACACCAGAGCCAGCCAAAAGCAGATACAGCCTCCCCGGACCTTTGCAGCAGGATGTTCTTCTGGCGAAAGTCGAGAATTATATCAAAAAAGCGAAAAAGCCTCGGAGATGTTTTCAATGCTATGGAGATACCCAACTTCCCATTTATCGTCGAACGCAGAAATATAGCGAATACAAGTCAACTCTACGACACTTTCGAGAGAAACACTTGCGGGATCGAAGGTGTCATATGTGTGACGAGGATTTGCTACATGAGATGCATCTTCGCAGGCATGCAGAAGACGTCCATCGTCTTAGCACCGAAAGGAATTACTATTCGAAAGAAGAAACAGGGTCGGACATGGATACTGATTAGTCGAAAGTTATGCAGCTTGAAACGATTGAAATTGCAGCATGGCTTCAGATAATTGCCTGTGCTTGTTTATCAAAATGCTTCATATTACGTGATGCTCGTGGACTTGTCTCCCCGCGTCGATGGCATCAAAATGGTAGGAGGTAGACGGGGCACATCTATCTGCTGAGCGCCGACGGACCTGTAAGTCTCTGCGTGTGTGTGCCTAGCTTTGCAGGTCGCAGATCTGCCACAGCGCCTTCTAGTAGCTCTGCTGCTATTGTTGGGCATAATTGGCATCAGAACCTTCTAGACTACTTAAGTCGTCACATATATGAACTTGATTTGGTGCATGAGGTGAATCTTCGAAGCTGAAAAGGTCCATCGTCTAGCCGCGCATAGGGAAGTGAAGTTTGTGGTGATCAGGGCTCTGGAATTTGATCGACCATCGTCTTGATTTTTGATTTTTGATATTGTTAAATAGAATTCAACCCAGTATTTACTTCCTGTTGGGGTGATACAGTCACAGGGGATGATAGATATGGAATAACGCTAAGTTGATTGCTGCATGATGTAGTGGCAAAGCACCCGGCCTCCTAAGATGAAACAAATCAATTTCAAGGTACCCAATTGCTCGAACGAGAAGGATTCTCAGGATGCCAGATAGTGAGTCAGCCAGTATTGAAGGGAGCCGACTAATGAAGATGGTTAATTGAGAATCTGTTAGAATGGTAAACTAATCCAAGGAGCTAAGTTATGTACTGCGTGTTACGACATAATTTTTCCGGTACGGCTTCAATTACCATACGAAACATAGGAATGAAACCGTTACTGAATAAGCAAGTACGGTAATACAGTGCGGGAATTTACGTAATTTACTCCACCTCAAGTTAACGTAAGCTCAGCGGTGGCTCAGGGTGGGCTCAGGGTTGGCTCAGGGTTGCTCAGGGTTGGCTCAGGGTAGGCCAGTCCGGTTGTATTTCAATGGCGCAATGCCTCGGCTGATCGATCAATGGCCACCACACTATAAACTGCAAGGAAGCTTGACATTGTCATCGTTTCTCCGTCGCTCAAGAGACTTGCAGTGTCAAGGAAGAGAAAAAGAACGAGATCCCTACCTCCGTTATTCCATGGGACATATCTTAGAGATTCTTTTCTACGATGTAGATAATGGACAAGTCGATATCTATCGCTCAATTTTCAAAGCGATATAGAGAAAATTGCGAGCCTCTCCCATGAGAAAATATGGGAAACCATCAACATTGTCTTCAAATTCCAATTGTATTGGAGTGGAACTTTAATGACGAATTTCTAATCTAGGTGCAGAATAACACAAGGAATCAATATCTGGGGAGTTTTGAGACTAGGTACCAAGCAAGAGAATCAATGGTATAGCGTGTTTCCAGAGATTTCATCCCCTAATAAGTTATGCGACCATCAAATCAAACCAGCGGCATTACAGCGTAAATGAATATCTCCGGTGTGATACCGGCATCCAGATTCCTTCCCCTGATAGGTGCGTAGAACGCGTATTTAATGGCTATGGGAAGAAGGCATTTATCAATAGGTAGATACATCGCCCTCTAACCGAAAGAAGAAAGAAAACAGCCGCAGCAAAGGGGTTATCTTGCCTTGTCCAGCTAAGATTCAGACATCACTCTGCCAAAAAGACGAGCAGTCCATTCCAATGATCTCGCAATACTTTTAGCAAAATTGAAGTTGAATGTATGCAAGTTACCCTACTAAAACGTGCATGGGCTTCTTGAGGTTATCATGTACTACTGACGTATGGTGAAAGGGAGTCTCTTTTTTTCAGCGAATGGCTTCCAGGAATTTGGTCTAGGTGGTATAGCGAATATGATGAGGGAAACAGCGGGGAACTAGAAAGTGCAAGAAGTGTGCAGAAATGGCTTGAAGTTTACTTAATGATTTTCAATCCTACCAAAAGGCTTTTGGACCTCTAACTTTACTTTCCAGCAGAAAGCCGAGCCCAGGGTAGCTGATGCAATGCCCAGGATAGGCAACGCGGCTCCCAGGGCACTGTTCATAATTTCTAATATCCAAGGAACTCCTGTCAGAGCTCAAGCATCTAGATAGTACCGGTGCTTGGTCGCTGGTATATGCGACAGCCCAGGCATCCGCGTTCTGTTGCAGCTCATAAAACCACTTTATGTGTCACCATGGGCTTCTGAATGCATGATTGGTGCTCCGAGAAACATGCCGGTTGCTCCTAGGACGAAAGAACCCGAACCCCTTCCTAGGAACTTATCGGGAATCAGCACGGACTGTAATCATCGAACCTGGCTACATATTTTGAGTTACTGTAGTCTTTGAAACCAACAGACGCTATAAGTTCTGGTTTTCCTCTTCTATGGAATCTCTCACTTCTACCCGTATAGCTTCAGTTATCTTGAACGCGCTGTGCTACAACAATCGCCTCTACATGCTGGATGCTTCCGCGTCGCAGTACCACACGCCCTGAACAGAAACCGCCTTTCAGCAATACGCCTTCCGCTTCTGCGCCTGCTGAGAAGAGTGTTTGATATATTTTATTGCGGTGCATTAGGACTGACAGTCTGTCAACAATTGTTATGTCCACGCGTCCTATAGCTATCACACATCTTGCTTAACAGTTTGAATACAACGGTGGTAGCTTGCAATATTGAACGGTCCAACCAGAATGCCTCTTCATCCCTGCCAATCATGCCGCAGTTTGAAAATTCGATGCAATCGTGAAGTTCCCCATTGTCAAGCTTGTGTCAGGCGTGGTAAATTGTGTGTCTATGAAATGAAAGGGTCAAACCGGAGACGTGCTCTCTCAGAGCTACGGCCAAATCAGCAAAAGCAAGTTCAAGAGGGTGAATTTGGTGAATACCAAATTACATGGAAAGTAGAAGAACCGCAAACCGAACAGCCTTTGCAACACAGAACGAGTACAGCTGAGGCAATGCACCATGTCGTAGGGTGTGCAGATGATGAACATATTCAGCACTTGGAGAAGAAGGGTCCCAAGCAAGATCAAAATCCGCCTTATGAGATACTACCAAAGGTTATTACGGCTACGGTGGCAGAGGAAGTTTCGTTTCCCAAAACAAATGACCCTACAGCTGCTGAAGATATTATAGAACGGGGTCAAAGCTTGTCAACCTCTCAAAAAACAAAGCCGTTTGCGCAGATGACCCCTCCGGTAATGATCACAATCTATGAGGCTTTGAGACCCACGACTGACTGTCAACCAGACCTCTTTGCCTCCACCCCCGAATTTTGATTTTACCATAGCTGGGAAAAACATTTACGGCCCACCCACAATCCACCAACTCTTGTTGGTTCTAAGTTACCTTTTCATTTCTTCAATGCTTCCTACGGATATAGGCGCTCTGTGGAAGGTCATATGTCGCCGCGGCCGTGACTGGGAAGAGAGCTTTGTCTTGCTGCACTGTCATCTTCAAGGATGGCTAATCAGTGCCCGCGAAGTTTTGACTGCGTCCGACGGGCTGCACACAGTAACGTTGGAAGATATAGAGCTCCAAACAAGGTATATATTGTTCATTATTGGGCAAAATGCATCCCGTCACTCGAGCTTTTTAGCTAAAAGCTTGCAAACCAAACACCCTCCGTACCGGCCGTTTGGAGTGAGGGCAAGCGTCGCATTGATTTGTCATGTTTTTCAAGGCATACAGGCTGGTGAACTTGAGGGATATGAATCCAAGGAAATCTGGACTCGCGACCAAACCTTTCTGTCAACGATGGCATGCCGGCTCAAAGAATCGCCACTGTTTGGTGCCGAGGTCTCAATGTATCATTTGCAGTCTATGATACTAAGCCTACAGAGGGCTTTTCAGTGTGAAGAAATCCGTGTTTCCAGCATGGAACCCCGGATCCTGAGAATTGATAGCCAATTAGAAGTGGCGGGATATTACCGAAGGGCATTTCTAGCTTTGAATCCGATGTTGTTGCCAAAGATATTGGACTCTTTGGGTGAAGCTATTGATATCCCTACCCTGTCTGGTCCGCACCAACTTTGCAATATGGAGAGAGGACTTGAAAGAAGTAAGTAAATTGATATCCAGACTGATACGGCCTTTGACACGGGTATAGCCAACCTGGCCTTACGTCTCGCCGACATTTTCAGGTCACTTACATCACAGCGCCTGGACGTTGCTTTCAAGACCACGCATGAGATCCAGCGGTCCAAGGCGGATAAAGTCGTTGCCATTGAGATGTTTCATGTCAAATCATACGAAGAAACATACATGTTGGACAAAAGCTGTAAGTCACGGCATTACAAATTTTGCCAAAAAGACTTCTAACAGTTGCAGATCCCACAACTGTTCGGATTTTTCATGTTTGACCGTGAAATTATCGGATGAGTTGGAACATCAATATAACCCTTTTGAACCCTATATACCAAGATGATGTGGAAGTTGAGATTGTTGTACTGAAACAAAAAGCGTTTTAGACGCGAAGATTAGCGGAGAATGAGATGAACTGTCCATGATTTCGATTTGTAAACTCATGGGCAACATGGTTGATGGACTGCACTGAACCAGGGTAAACGCGGCGAATGAACGGTGGTGATGAAATTTCGTGTCAAACTAAATATGCTTTAGTGAGGCGCTTGAACATATCTGTGTCAGTGAGAGAGTAGCAGTGTTTATTAAATGTATAGAGCAATGTTCAATAGCTCCATCGACATCACCAATTGCGGTTCATGCTCTCGCGGAACTCTGTTTGCCTTTGTCATATTCACCGTAAGGCGAATTCGCATTTCAGACTGGAGAATGAAAACGGGGCTCGCACTCAATTACTTTTAATAAAAAAGCAGAGAAGTAAACACTCGGCTAGAAATATCGTGTGTTCATAATGTAATGTGTCTTCACTATACTTGCACTAAAAACTCATTGAAACCAACGCATATAAATATTACTTGCTCCCTGCCTTTGACCGGTCTTTGAACTTTACGGACTCCCGCTTCACAGCTCAGTTACCTACTTCGCTCTCCAACTCCAACCTAGAGGCCACAATTTACTCCCTCCAACTTCCCGAATGAAGCCTCTCACATGCCTTTTCCTACTGGCTGCCTCTGCGATCGCCGCACCTACTGCCATTTCTTTCCCCAAACACTTCCACCTCAAGTCCAAAGGTGCCACCAACCAAGAGCATAACAACCTCTATGTTTACGCATACCACACGGGCCCAGGCCTTATGATGCCGCTCTGACCAAGGATGTGAATACTGCAAGCTCTGTTTTCTTAACTGGCACAAAAGCCCTCTTCAATTTCAACACTGAATTCCCTTGGGGAGTCATCGCCACCGGCGATACCAAATATACCTGTGAGTCTTCGCCCCTGGAACGTCGCATAATGGTTTGAATACGGACTAACGAACTTTGTCAAGCCTGGGATCCGATCTCGATCAACGCAGGCCAAGGAAGTAATGGATTCTCAGTCAAGGGCAACAACTTTCAGTGGTCGGAAACCAGCAGCTTCGGTGGATGGCTCGGTAAGACCCCAGCATCATTGCTCTTCTCCAGAAGACGATCTAGTCCTAACATTCGATAGTCTGCGACTGGTATCACAATGTGCCCCAGTTGTTCTACTTGAACCGCGACCATGAGGCCGCTATCCCCTCCAGTTGCAGCAAGATCCAATTGAAGGTGGAGTATATTAAATAGACACGGTGGCATTGAATTTGATCGCTTTGTACAGCACTACATGTAATGATCGTTTAATCACTTACGTTCTACTAGATGGTAGCAAGTTTGAGCGGAAATTTATAGCAAATTGCCTTTGAAATTGGACGTGGGTTGTTTTTGTGCTATGCAAACTCTGCTAGTGAAGCATCGGCATACGAAGGGAAAACACATCAGTAGAAATAAAAGGTGATGCGCCAGGCATCGCGTCATATTATTGTTGAACTTGACTGACTCCATCTCGGGTTCTGAGAGTCACGTACCTGTTGATGGCTCAATCAGCCTTGGGAAGGCTGTGAGGGTCTCACGTATACATAGAGGGGGATAGTGTTTCAAGATGAACAATCGATATTAAGAACAACTATAGTCGACTCTAGATACAAGACGTAGCGCGAGAAAGCTGCTTCTGCTTCCTGGCGTTCAAGGGAGCCCAGATGCATGTCCCGCATATCATTTCTCCACGCATCGCGTATGCTTCATATATAACCTTGAACAATGCGACTAGAGCTCCCAGGAATTAACACCGTTTTTCAGGAATGAGACGAGAAATTTCGGACGCCAAATAAGCCCAGACTTCATGCTCAGGCATGTAAGGGCCCAGCGAGATGCAAAGTCCCACTACGTGCTTTCTCAAGCATCTATATATTGCACTCTTCCTACTTGATCACAGATACCACTCGAGAATAGACTCTCCAACCGGAAGACTACACCCCAGATCTCACAATCACCCCGAGGCGTTTACAGCTATTCCTCATCATGGCCTGGAATTCTACTCATCTCCAACGGGTACTGGGCCAAGCATTGGGCGATCCACTGCACCGTGAGCGGTGCATATGGGATCACTGTCAAAACACCGTGCCGATTCATTGCCGGATAAATGGAGTATTGTGCTTTCAGCTCTCCCATAACTCTTCTTTCGCATATCCTTTAGCGCAGAGATTATCTTTGGCTGCAAAGCAATTACTTTGTTTTGAGTGCAGACACCATAGCTCTCGACGAAAGGTGTGGGCCAACCGGATTTTGCGTTTGTTAGATGCTCGCCTGGATCAACCAAAGATGTCATGGGTCAATCAGAAACTCATGATTCGCCTCTATTGGTACATGCGTGGCCAAGCAGCATGCCCTACAGCGTTGATATGGCCGTGTTCCCCAATGAGGCCTTCTCAAAAGCAAGGAAAGACTGCCCGAAGAGGCAAATCGAGCGGTGCTTAGGTTGGCCAGAGCCGTGAAAATTCGTCGTCCGGATCTTCTCAAGACGAGAAACCCCTTCAGTTGAGCTGTATCCGTTACATGCCTCCAGTGATAAGCACGGTGTTCTCCGATAAAGAAAGTTGATTGACGTTCTCTGGCAACTGTCACATGTTTCCCACGGAAGTGGCCACCCGAAAGCTTTTGCTTTTTCACAACCCACCCGCCCAGCCTGCTACTCTCCTCGCGGGATCTGAGTCAGATGATGAGTTGAGCTTGACTCTGTTTTGTGACGCTCTGTGGTGATGGATTGCAAGTCAATCGAGGTGTCTGTTGTTTCTTCTTCATGGTTTTTTATGTTTGTTGGGGACATCTCTGGGGATGGGGCAGCTGATCGCCGCGTGCGTTCGGATTCAGAAGCGGTGGCAGGGATATCTGGGAGATATTTTGATCGACTGGGAGAAAAGACTTTGAATGAATTTTGAAGCTTTCGCTTAAGCTTTGGGAAACAAGAAGTTAACATTTTTTTGATAAGTCCCAATTGTATTGCGCTTGTAGTGTGTAGAAGACTGTCAAGATGGTAGTTTGAGGAGATCTTCAGAGTTGGGAAGTGACTATTACATCCGAAGGATCATTAGGAACCGGATAGAAGACGATAACTCCGGTCAAACGATTTTGGCGCCGTTGCCAGGGAGACACATGGGCCGTGGTCTGTAAAAGCGAGTGATATTTAATTTAGGTAACTCTCGTGATATGAAGCGCTATCTGAAATCGAAATCTGCATCACCGTCGTTCAGATGGTTCGCAGTCACAATAACGTTACAATTAACTTCAACGAACTCTACTAGATTTAAAATCTAATGCATCAGGAATGCACTTGCAGGCCACCATTAGGGATATCATCTGCAATGTATGTTGTAAGGCTTCACCTGTCGTCCAATTCTTCATATAACTGAGTATTTGGGTGAACAACAGTTGAGATCGAGCATCAACAGTTGAGGTAACTCTTTACAGAACTATTCAACGCTGTTGAAAACCAGACCTGAGGGGTTATGAGTGCAATCACAGCAGCCTTGGTGTGACTTTGCCGGTCTATAAAGGGCTCTCGAGCAGAACTTTTCCTCCATTTCATTTCCACAGCCACGATGGACCATCCCACCTCGCCTTCCCCAATTGACCGGCCAGCCAAGAGACAGCGTCTGGTATCCCAAGATGGAGAAGATGATTCCAAGTTGGAAAACCACACACAAGAATCTTCAAACGGCACAATCGTCGAACCCAAGGTCGGTCATACCTCTCCGGCAGGAAATGAACAGAAACACTAATACTCTGCAGATCCCAGTGACACCTGGTGCCCTGACGGCGGAGTTTATGAAAATTCTACAATATAATGACACCCTCGCTACGCCAGCCCTGAAACTGCTCGACTTGTACTTTTGCCTATGGGAATGCTACGTGGTCAAATCTGCCGAGAAGATGCGACTTGAGGATGAGCAGCGACAGCTTCAAGAGTTGAATGAGTGGCTAGCAAGCGACAGTGACATCCTTCTGCAGCTTTGCGAGGAACAGAAATTGGTATTGTGGGATCGGAAACGAGCAGTTCAGGCCCTTTGTAACGGTGTGATTTCAGCCTTGCAAGCGAGCGATCCTCAAGCCTATCACGTTGATGGGAATTGATAAGGTCTCAGTTTTGTTTGGGGCTCATGGATAAGGACGCGTTTGGATATTACTGCTATGTATTGGTGCTCTGTACCAGTTATTTTCGCTGATTATAGAGAATGCAAATGCAATTGCGGATGAAATTAATTGGGTTCTGTGACGAAGTGTCAACGTTCCACAGCTGTTGATATTTCCAGCGCTTGGTTTTCGAGATCTTAGGATCTGCCGTAAAGCCCTCCTAACGTGCCCTGATCTTCTATAATTGAAGATAAATAAGATCTCTGCTCAGCTTGCGGCATCTTATCCCTCCCAACCCGTTAAATGCTACTTTATACACTTCTGTAATTTCCCACCAGCAGATCCTGAATTGAAATGGACGAAATGAGCGAGTATTGTCCGTACATGTTTCTTCAATGCGTGTTTTGTGCTAAAGTTAGTGACTGTGATTTCGATCTTGACCTTCACGCCATCTGGCAGAAGTCTTCTGGTATATCGACAACGCCCTCATGTCTTGCCACGGACCTGGATCCGCGACATATTATCTAGGATGAAACCGAGCCTGCAGAATATGGGACCGGGGGTCTCCCTAGAATGAATGTTTTTTAACCCCAATAACGACAATCCCTCCGGCTTCAAGTGGACGGGTCCAGATTCTCCGTTCATTTCTACTCAGGCTAGCGATAATTTCTACATGTCAGCTTTCGCTTGTTTTTCCCCGAAGAGGTGCAATAGACAGAGCGTCGACTATCTCGGTTTGGTTCGACATCTTGCGAGACTATAGGAGAGCATATATTCTTTTTTCCCTGGGTTGAAACGGCCCTGGGGAATCTGTGTCGGGTACGCAGGCAAGCAGGTGCTAGACACAGTCACCCGACATAGGATTGGTGAAATAGCCATTAGCTTCCGCATGACCCTATAGCCTAGTATGGAGCCTCTACCGCATTCCACGACGGCTATTCATGCCCTTCTTACTGTAAATACGTGCCAAATATAGAATGATTCCATGCGGTAATTTCTCTTTCAATTGCGGCTCTGTCGTATTATCTCCAAGTTGTTAAAGTAAGACATAGGACAGATATAAACATGCAATGCTTCACTCTTCTCTTGCGTTGTCCAAGAACCCTGGTAGATTGAGTCTGCAAGGGTGATCCCAGTCATCGAGGATCCTAGTCAATCGACCCCGAGACGATTCCAGTGCCTGCTCAAAGAAACGCAGCCGAGACAGCTGCTTGTCGTGGCGAAGCTGAAGTCCGTCCCTCTCTTTAGTCAGGTGTCTGCTAGCCTCCTTCAAGATCTGATTGCTCTGCTCTAGCTTCTGGCCATCGATGTGTTTGGACACGCACGACTCCCATAGGCGTCGATAGAGTCCGACAATCCGATCTGCTGGAAAGGCGAACTTGGGATCGTCGCGTTCGAGGTCTGCTAGCACCTTCAAAATAGGTTGAAAGGGCTCTGTCGCCAAGGTATGTCTTGTTTCTGCTTCCTGTTCCGAGGGAGAGAGCTGCGACGGTCAGCAAGAGCATTGGAAGCTGAGCCGCTTTACTTACCAGTGGAGGGACATGATCAGAAGCCTCCTGCGAATTCTCTTTTTCAGAAACGGTTGGCAATGCACTGGGCTGTTGTTCTCCTTCTTTTTCCTGGTCTGGCGTACTGTTAGGGGCATCCATCTTGATCGCAGGGGAAAGTCGAATATCTGGGCAATAGCATGTCCACTAATTCTTGGAGGCTTTTATAGACTAGAAGACATCGGCGGCTAGGTACTCAGTCTCATTTTCACCATGAAAGTCAATCAGCGTAGTCAGCTTTTCAATCTCAGCACTTTGTTAGCAGTCCGTTTAATTATGGTGCTGGTGATCAGTCTCGTGGTGTTGATGGTTGGTGAATGTGCCTCATATTAGTGGCTTCCGGTGATGAACGGACCGGGAGATATATATTCAATCACAACGCATTTTCCACATTCGTTTGAGAGCTCAGAAATTCCAAAAGTAAATAGAGTAAAACCTAGAGGATTGAAAAAGAAAATCGAAAAAACAAGGTATCCATCTCAACCATGATCACAAGCTCAAAAGTTGACTCCCGTCAACGAGGACGGCCCAGCTTCAACGGGTTGACGGGTCAAGTACGTACCCGCGCCCGCGCGACCGTGGCCTGACGCTTTCCGCAGCCTAAACGGAGAGAACCAGACACAGCTCAGACAATCAACACTCGAGCGAGGCCAGCAAATTTCCATGTTCCTTAGATGAAAATGTGAGCGCTCTTGGTAAAATCAAAGAATGAACAGCTTCATTGCCTCAGTATTAAGACCGTAGATTCAACAGTGACCCAACGTTTCTTAACCGACTCACTTGACTCATTTTCAACATAACTTTCGCAGTTTTCTCGATGAGCATCTAAGATCGCACCACGAATTTCGCTGCTAATAGTTGCGGTAGAATGAAGGCATGGGTTGCACCAGGCCTCACTTAGGATAGACATCGTGTTCAACGTTTGCTCTCTAATAGAGCCCGCGTGCTACAGGAGCCGAGAAACCTATAAATACGTCCTCTTCCCCCAGCAATTTGTCCTACATTACCATCACTTGGCTATGCAGAGTCAAGTTCGGCGAGGCCGGAATGTTTCTGCGTCTGGCAAAGTTCCGGGGGTCAAAGCCGATCGAGAGCCTTGAGGCCTTCCCTCCGCTACCATCCAAGGCACGGCCAAGTCCGGAAAGACTTGGTCGAAAGAGGCCAAAAGTTTCGCGATTTGGCCGGCTCGCACATTCGGCACTGTAGAGGCAGCGCGTTCTTATGAACAAGGGGAAGGCTAACAACGTCAACGTCAACAGTCGAGTGGCAGTGGACGCCGCAATTTTTCATGAAATGCAGCCAAACTACTCCCGACCCTCACTCCGTGACCTAGGGGTCAAGGACAAGGGGGGAATTGCAGTTATTGACATAGGTGCAATGCTTATGGAGGACCGCGAACGAGAGAAGGAGAGGATGCGAGGAGACGGTGTGGATGCACAAAAGCTGAGCGAGACCGATTTCTTGGTCAGCTGCCCAACAGTATGCTGTTTCAGTTTTAAGGAGAAAATGTTCTGTATGTGAGATAACTGAAAATTGCTTGGCGTCCGACTGATTTGATTCCAGTGGAATGCGCAGTCAGTGCTCTTGGGGACGTGGATTGGTCACCCGAAACGTTCGACTGCCTGCAGATCCCTTCAGATACCAAAACAATGCTCTTATCACTGGCGAAAACCCGCCTGGGTCTGATACCGACGGTACCGTTCGACGACGTAATTGGTGGAAAAGGTCAAGGACTCAACATCCTACTAAAGTATGTCGGAAAGTGTCTATACTATACCATGACTTGCAGCTTAACTCGTGCTAGTGGCCCCCCGGGCGTCGGAAAGACATTCACGGTTGAGGCAACCTCGGAGTATTTCAAACTCCCCCTCTATTCGGTATGAACTATTCGTCACGCTGATTGTGGCCTTGCTTACTTTCCCAGATATCCGCAGGCGAACTTGTTGTCGACCATGGAGATTCTCACGCACTTGAATCACAGCTTGAAGTCATCTTCAAGATTGCAAAGCACTTTAATGCTATACTTCTTTTGGATGAAGCCGATGCGTTCATGGCAAGTCGCACAGCGCTCCATGACAATCACAATCGACTGGTAACCATATTCCTGCGAAAGCTGGAATATTATCGAGGGATCCTTTTCCTGACCTCGAACCGCGGTGTCCAATTTGACGATGAAATCTTGAGCCGGATCCATTTGACCATCGAGTATGAAGATTTGACGAGTTTCGCAGAGATCTTTGGTCAACTTTCCTGTCCAAGGCATGTACGATGCAAGGACCTGCCCTTGTTGAGGAGCACGACCTCCGACGATTGGAGTTTTTAGCCCTGAATGGACGACAGGTGGGTTCCAGAGCGCCGCTGCTATGTACTTCTCACTTGCTGACTGCCATAAAGATCAAAAACATCGCCGCAATCGCACATGCTCTCGCTGAGGCGGACGCCAGTCAAGTAAGCTATAAATACTTGGAGTTAGCCGCGAAATCAAATAAGAAGTTTTCGAAGGAATTTGGCAGAGAGAGACCTGTTGATGGAATGTATGTCTAGCAGCATACCTGGGAAAAGTCCTGTGGATAATCTCTTTCCTCAAGACTGTCGAGCGGTGGGGGCCCTTAATGCAATATTTTCGATTACTATATGACAGTTCATTGCTTCATTCCTGAAGCTTCCTAGTTGGATTAACCGTTCATATGCTTCATTACATCACACAAAACTCAAGTCCGAGAGCCAGAATTAGATGATCAGATTGTCATTGCCAACGCATCTAGAAGCGTATATCTCTTGAGGCAATGTAGGTGTAGCGTAACAGCGGGCACCATGCGATGATAGGTCGAAGTCCTGGTTGATTTAGGCGGATGCGGGCAGGAAATACTTCATGCATTATCATGCATAATTGAATTGCTAATCCAATAAATTAAGCACACTGCTTCATGTCATACGAAGACGTTTTGGATCTGCTGTCTCTGGTTGACATAGCTGTCGTTTTAGCGCTCGTGATCGCTGCAAAGTCGGCCGACATTTCAATGTGGAGGGTGAAAGTCGATGATCAATACCCGGCCAAGTCTCCATTCCAAAGAACACCGAGCACGCATTAGCAGGTAGATCCCTGCACATCATCCTGTGACTGCACGCAGTCCGACTGGGTGTACCAGCTTTCTGCCTTGTCCTAGCGTTTGCTGTGATTGCTCTTGAGATAATTTTCGACCGTGCTCGAGTTAGCGCGATCAGTCGGCGAAGACGGGCTGGGCTGTACGTATGTTCAGGGATCGATCGGCCCACTTGATGACGTGGCGGACCCGCATCACAGTCATATTCCGCTGTGTCGGAATCAGTGTGTCTAACATATCAGTAGCTCACCGCTACTGATTATCACTACTCTTACGCCATATAATCTTTCCTAGTCAAGTTTCACTGCACTTAGAACTCATTATGACGTCAATATGGGTAATATCTCTGGCCCGCTCTAGATAAGTGAGTATATAACACCCCGCAACACCCGCTTTGTAAAACTGTGGCTATCTGGAAGCATCGAGGTGGGAATACAAATTCTCGTACAAATACCACCATTCCGCTTGTCTATTGTTGGAAGCTCCCCGTTTTCTGGAAATCCGAATTCCGCCATAATGGATATATTTAAGGCTGCCAGAGAGGACCGGGAAGCTGAGGAAAACGCATATGCGAAATTGAGTAACGTGGAACCTCTGAACGAGACGGAGGCGGAGGAAATCAAGAAGGTCGCAAAAGTTAGTAAGATCGCAAGGTCGATTACCTGTTTGCCCTTGCATTTGACTAATGAGTGGATGTGAATAGCACGATGTGAAACAGTCGGACGTGGAATTGCTTAGTGATGGGGCCGTCAGAAAACTTCTCTATCTTGCAACGGCACAACAACACTATAATATGTGTTCCCCTCCAGGTCCTGATTATGATGGACCGCCACACCTGCCTCCAAATGTTCATTTGGACGCAATGTACTCTGACGAAGCGCTTTCCAACCTCGAAGAATTCGCGAAGAAGGTGATCCAAGCAAGGATTAAAGCGAGGAAAGGTGATCCGAGTTTCAGCGTGGATGATGTGGATGATGACGACATTTACAACTTCCCTGCGACCTGAGCGTCCAGAGGTTACAGGGGACAGATAATTAGATCCTAAGAATAGATGCAGTGGTGATTTCCCACTAGCAACTGATTGGTCGCACTTCTGCCAATCAATGGATGTTTCTGTTTGATGTACTTAATGTATCGCAGGGGTGGTCCCTTATCTCCCATCTCGAGATAGCTCTCTTTTCTAGACTACCATCCAATATATTCATTAACCCAGAGTTTGTTTATCCGTATAGCGTAGGGCTCGGCTTTCAGGCTAAAGATTTTCCTTATAAAGTGTGTAATTCAGGCTCGGTGGGATCTTCGCATTGTAATCGCCGAAGAACTTCGCAATTAGCTAGGAACTCTTCCGACTCGGTTCAAAGATTTAAGGACGCAATTTCACATTACCAGAAGGCCACTAGGTAAGCGGGGTAAATTGGCATGAATGGTGACTGCATTGATGAAGACAATTGTAAGTTATCTCGTCGGTAAGATACGGCCACGAAGCTAATTGATCGTCTTGTCTCAAGCGAACATCTATGAACAGGTGAGTCATAACAACTCGTCCAAGTGGTAAGCCTTGCTGACTCGGACGTACAACAGGAGGGCCCCTCATATTCCCGTCACTCGAGTAGAATGCGAAGCGAGCAAATGTCTTGTCTGCTTGAGCTCCCCTATACCGATGCGATCGCATGCTGTCTATCATTTCCACATAACTACTGGTGGCATCGATGATGAGCCAAAGTAATGTTCAGATCGTCTTGGCCAATCTCTCAGTCGACTCTGTGCATCAGTCATGTGCTGATGTGTCTACCTGGTACAGAGTCCAAGCCACAATGGGCTTGCACCACCGTGCGTCTCGGTATCCGAAAGAACAGTTTCTTGTGGGTTAAAATCATGGCGTCCATTGGGTGATCCTCATTGTCCTCGGCTGACTTCTCATATCTTTCGATGCCTGGAAATCTGAAAAACCCGGGGAGCGCTGGTTGATTTTTCTGGCTTGATGGCAGGTGAGACATACATTCGCAGACGGCCAGATTGTTAGTCCAAGTCTGTGTGCAAGTAGAAGTGAGGCAAAGGCCCCGTCATATCGAGCCCTCAGATTAACATTACCATATCAGCTACGAATCGAGAAAAGGAGATCAGCTAGTCCCGAGTCACAGCCGAACCGACTCAAGAGCCACGAGCTAAAGAATCACCGACCGACACTGTTTTACCTGATCGTACTCCGCCTTGCTGAGCCGTTGGACGTATTCAAGCGGGTGAAACCTACAGAGGATTTCGAAAACAGTTTTCCCCCCAGACACACACGCTTTCTTTCCCAGCGCCCCACTCAGAATGCGCTAATCTAACTTTGGCTAGCTGAGGTACCTTCCTTGAGGCGTAACACCGTATTATTGGCTGCCGGGGAATCTGAAACCCAGTGATCCGAACTAGACGTCCTTGTGGGTCTCTGGGAAAAGAAAAAGGGTGTGTCTGGGGGTAAACTGTTTTCGAAATGCTCTGTAACAAACGGAAACGAACGAGTGAAAAGGAATAAACTGAACATACACGACGCTGCATCAAGGGCACTGTCAGAAATGCTGTGGTGTCTTGGACGGATGCTTGGTAGATTTGATGGGTGTGCAAAGGCCATTTACCCTGGGTGTCGCTGAGCTGCAGGTTAGTCAAGCTGACCACTTGTGTTCTTTCCATTGAGGTCGTTTTCTAACAGGTCGTGCGCAAGCAGCTCTTGCTAGGAATAGCCGCATTCTCTACGTCCCCTACGTCGACTGTCCTTGAGCATTAATTATTTGCCGGACAATGCGCTTTGAACGGCATTTGGTATATCACTGTTCGGACAGAGGAGAAATGCCTTCAAGCAAGTCTACTAATCAAACACTATTTGACAAGGTCCCGCTAAGATATTAACATCCGAGATGACATACATGAAAGGAATCTTGTATGGGCTCCAAGGAGACACAGCGTTAGCTAAGGCATGTATTGTTAGATCAGTGATAGTTGCCCTTTCGGTTCAGCCGCCGGGCGTTAATAAATTGTGTGTGTGTCCGGACAGATTCACTGAAGGTGGCATTGACGTCGCTAACAAAACCACCCAGAGTCATCCTGCTGTGCGACCTCTTTGACTATCTACGACAACCTATACTGAGATTTCCTACCCCGGATCGGCGCTCATGCCATGTGTGCCTTTGGAGGAATGGCTTAAGCGCATGTCTGCTGCGATTACAAGTCAAGTAAAGTACCAATTGCGATGATCTCTCCTCACGAAAGTATGTCATCAATGATGGCGGAGTTATTTACCAGATCTGGTTAAGATGGCGCTGGCTGGACCCCGATCCGGCTGCAAACGTGTTCCATCCGCATTAGAGCATGCTTGATCGCATGGACTCGGGTACTACGCCCAAAAAGCAGTGATCGCCAATTTGAGTGCATTGTGGTTACTACATGGGCGATGGGCTCACATATAAATCGTACTTGTTGGCAGGAATTACTCACAAGGGTACGACAGCTCCCATATGAAGGAGACGATCGGATGTTCTTGAGCCAAAACCCTCAATAATTTGGTTGTCTTTGTTGCGAATCCAATTTGACTATCGCGATCGTTCTGGGATGTAGGCACTCTACAGTAGAGTAGGATTGAGTGACTTCATTCGCCGACCAAAGCGATAAACTTGACTAGCAAGGAGCAGTCTATCGCATCACGATGTTCAGTTGAGACAACAAATGATATTTGGAGCGTCTCCTCATCAAATGCTTCTACACTTGGTAGGTCTGACCTTGAGCCCTGTTTTAGCTGAATCAAGAAATGTTCAGTGTTTGCATTCGACCAGCTCAATCTAAATGAAGGCCGTATGCCAACTTCACCGAGTGATCAGTTGGGGGCAAGAAATGAGGCGAATTGAAACAATGAAACCGATATCTCTGTAATGTGGGTTAGATGGCAAGAAAGGGCTCGCGCCAAGGCCGTGAGACGTTGTCCACTCACCTTCACCGCCCGGCCGTATGCCACATTAACACCCTCGTCAACGTTTATCAACGTTCATCAACGCTCATCAACGTTCATCAACGCTCATCAACGTTCATCAACGTTCATCAACGCTCATCAACGTTTATCAACGTTCATCAACGCTCATCAACGTTCATCAACGCTCATCAACGTTCATCAACGCTTATCAACACATCCGCGATGCACCCAAACACTCAAGTCTCTATTTGCTCTCCGCTCTGATGGAAGATGCAGTCTGTTACTGCGGATGGACTAGCATACAGTAAACTATCAAGGCAGGAGGGTTGGGGATACGGCGCTTGATAGTGAAGAAGATTTAGTCGTGAATTTACGATTCTGCTGATTGATAGGCATCTATCTAGTGCTCACTCTATCTCTCCGATGATGATACTTCGGGATACGAAATGCATCATCAAGATGTTGCCCAGATCTTTGCTTCTTCGAGTACTCTTGAATACTCGAGTACTGGTCCCTAGCACCGCGAAGAGGTGCCTGCACGGGCTAGAGGCTCTTGTTGTTGCAGATGTCCCTGCGGAGACTCTTGGTTTCGCAGATGTCCCTGCGGAGACTCTTGGTGTCGCAGATGTCCCTGCGGAGACTCTTGGTTTCGCAGATGTCCCTGCGGAGACTCTTGGTGTCGCAGATGTCCCTGCGAGGCGCTTTGTTGACGCAGGACCTAGGCTGCGGAGAACTTGGTACAGTATGATACGAAACTGGTGCAACCGTCTACACTCTTTAAGTGATTATTTAGCCCCACTGCCAAGAAGCACTAGCCGATATCAGGAAAGATGAACGGAATAATACTATTCCTGTACTGGTCTCGATACCGTCAAATACTTCCATTAAAATACGGAGTCTCGTCTTGTGACTGTACTGGCGATCCAAGGAAACTAGAATTTTCCATGGAAATGTAAACAAGTCAAACACCAGAGCTTAGAAGAATCTGGTGAACTGGTACTTCCCTTCTGCTCCTATGTCCAAGTCGGTCTGGGGGGCTTACTCGGCACCCGACCTACCCTCGATCAGCTGGCGTAAATAACAGGAAAGTGATCTCGCCCCTTGTCATGTTGTCACTTTCAATCCGAGTACCTCGTTAATCACTCGCCCCATAATAGCACTGGCTGCACGACAATGTAGGAGTTCATTGCGGAATATTCTGGTTGCTCTATATTAATACGGATAAATGGGTCATTATTGTGGTACTGCAATTTGTATTTCATTTTGTGAGTTTGGTGGAAACCCGAAGTCAACTTATTACATACAGTAGTTTTCGAGTTCAGTTTTACCTTCACACTCGTCCAATTTATCCGTAAACTTTAATCCGAAGAGCACTAGTATTGATTGAATATAGTCCGTGACCATCCATTCCTGAATTAGAGATTGTAATATACATAAAAAATGGGACACCTCAAGCTAGAGTATTTTACATGAATCACCTAATACACATATTATCGTACCCTGATGCCCCTCAAACGATCACCTTCAATGCAACTACTCCCCATGGCTGGCCATTCAGGTAGTCCATATTCGACTGCATAACGTGGCCACGAGAATCGCCCATGGTAGCTATATATATAGTGTTAGGTCTGTAGAATAACATCAATTTTTTCTGCCTCATTCAATTTTCAAATCACAAACGTACGCAATTCTGCACTGAGCCCTAGTCGAGTTCCCGGCTATATATTGTTAAATCCGCCTCGGGGAAATCGTCTTCCGATTGAGACAACCCTTGGTCTATAGAAAACAACTTTCCCTTCCCTTTCGCATTTTGTGTTTCGTTTGACATCAAATTTCGAACGGCGCCATTCAACTCTTCACCGACATCGTTCTGACATCGTTGATCATCGAGACCCATAGATTCGATTGCAGTTTTTTCACACATATCCAATTCGGCTCGCTTTCTTTGTATATTCTTGAGTTGTGTATTTAGTTTCCCTTCTAAGAGATCCTTATTGCGCTTGAGCTCTTCAATTGCGCCTTTCAGCTCCCTTCGAAGCACGGAAACTTTTTCTGAACGAAATGAATCATCCAAAGCTTCAAGAAAAAGCTGTGCATTTTCGGCAAGTCGTTCGATACCATTCGCGGTCTTTCGAAGTCTGTGGACTGCAGAGTGTCGTAACTCATGAAGAAGGCCAAATAATTCGTCGATTGGTTTATTTGTGCCTTTCACCGGCTGTGGAGAATGTCGAGCGATGAGCTTCGTCCATTCTGTCAGTTCTACTGCCTCGGGGCAATCCCAGCCTTTTATTGTCAAAATGTGAGGGAAATGCTGCTGAGCGAACTCAAAACAACTCTCTTCGAGTAGGTTTTGTATCGTGGTTGTGATAAGATGTTGACATCGATACTGTATGTATACTGGGTATAGCGACGGAATGCCTTTATTGATATCTGAATTTGCTCCCAAGTGTGATTCTGTTGGAGTTAATAAATTGTATTGGGTTTTTGATTTTTATGAATCGGGTATACCTACTCTCTGTTTTCCTGTCCCCCTCATTATCTGGTTTTGCTTGAGAAACGATATCGATGTCTCTAGAGGCTTCCCTTTCGGAGATCTCCCTTACCGCACTTGCTTCACTTCTCGCCGCCTCTGCCTCTGAAGCTTCTCTCTCGGCGTTTTGAGTTGGTGATACATCAAACAATTCCGGGAATCGTATCTTGGCTTTCAAAGTATCGTCAAAAACTTGATCCTCAAGCAACCTTTTCGCGACATTTATAGTCCGATCGATATTATATTCCCGCAAAATATCTGCGAGAGAAGGCTTGTTTTCTTGAATCAAGCTCCTGATCACTTTTAATCTTCGGACGTGGGAGTGGGAGCCACGGAAAATATGCTGGCAAGCCAGATAGACCAGCCTTTCATCTGGGTCGTTTTGCGCCATCTTTTGGATATTTGAAACCTAGTCTTCTACTAAGACCATCTGTAGGAGTTGATAATGGATAAGTGATTGCTGAAGAACCGTGAATGTGAGTTCGAGATTTCTCTAGCTTCTACTGCTGATTTTTCTTCCGCCATTCCAAAGACTTCTCAGAAGGACTTTTGAGATAAGAGTTCGCCAGTATTTCGTCTGGGACTACCTGATCCATCCTTTAATATAGTGGGAGCTGGTGAATTGCCCATCCCTCTTACTCGCGACCATGGTGGGCCTGATTCGGCGACTTCGTAATCGATGACATCACCATGTTTGTCCCTTTCAAGATAGTGCAACTCACACTCAGTACGCCACCCCCCCCAGCAATCCTATCTAGCTTTTACTTACGTGACAAGAAAAGAATCCTTCCTCTTGCCAACTGTTCAACACGATTTTCTAAGTCCTTTCTTTCCACAATCTTAGCCGCAATCAACCATGTTTAATTCATCCCCTATTGGAGATGGAAATCTCGCGAAGGCTGAGGAAATCATTTCTTATCGATTCAAAGACCGACTTGGACTTCAACGAGCATTACAGCTTGCTGATAGTACCCACCAAAATGGAAACAAGGACCTAGCTCTACTTGGTGATACTGTTATCAAGTTGATTCTTGTCAAGGAGGGCCTTCGTCGACATGCGACCCGTGGTAAGTGATGACTTGTCACCACCATGGTACGTAACATGACACTGATGGATATATCTGTGCTTTCTCGCAGGTCAGATAAACAATGCTGTATCGGAGAAATCGTCTAACGCCTATCTTGCGCAGCAAGGCTTTTCCACGGGCCTAGCAGAATGTGTGTTTGCCAATCGATCCCAGGGGAACACAATCTACCCGGGCCCCATGGCGTCTACAATGGAAGCTATTGTTGGGGCTGTCTTCATTGATAGTAAGGAGGAGACGCTGGTTGTCAAAGGAGTCATGGAGGCTTTAGGTGTTTCTTGGCCTGAGTGATCTCCTCATCGCAGGTAATGTTTTCGCCCCTCTTTGATGAAAATAAAGTTCGGAGCAATTGCTCGCGTTAATAGGGCTCTAGTTACTTTTCGTGGGGGCCTACGGATGCTTCTCTGCTGGGGCTGGTCGATGGGAGTCCAAAGGCGAGGAAGTCGCATTTCGAAGCTCTATGATGTGTTACTCACACACCTCGAAATGGATTGTCGCTCTTTGTGGTGCCATCCACTTGCCCTTACAGAGCAGCTTCCATAGGCCCCCACGGGGATGAAGTAGGCTTCAAATTACGACGCCGTTTTTCATCATTTTGGCTTGGAATGAACCAACAACAATGTTCGTTCACTGATCGCTCCCTAGGCTGTAGTTACCTAAAAGGTGACTTTAAATGCTATATCTTCATCAACTGGAGATCGTGGCAATTTCCTAGCTCGAAGTTCCAGTCTTTCATCAACTGAAGACACAGACGCTCATTAGGTAGTTGAATAAATTGTCAAATTATGGTCCTCTCCACGCACTGGATTTCTCTCAGTCCTGGAGCGGTCGAGTGCACGAAGAGCCATCATTGATAGAAACAACAATAAATACAATCAGACTTGGGTTGTGGTAAATTCCATTCGGTAAAGAATTCCAGGAGGCAAGATCACTTTACTGTAACATACGCCAGCTAATCGAGGAAACATAGACAGACGCTAGGCGAGGGATATCCCAGGCTGGACCAGTGTGTTCTAGGTGCGGCCCCGCGAGATAGAAAGAGAGAGATTGAAGGTACTGTAAAACCAATTTCCAAAACTAGAGTCAAATCGGCCACAGCAGGCCTTGTCAGTGAGGCTGAAAGCGCAGGAAATTTGGTACAGTACAATGACGTGTATTTAACTTACACGCTAATACATCCATTGTAATTATTATGTCATCCGAGTACGATCAAATACCCAAGTAACTATCGGAATAATTCCCAATATAGACTAGTGTTTCTTGGCAGTGGGGCTAAATAATCACTTAAAGAGTGTAGACGGTTGCACCAGTTTCGGGACGTACTGTAATGCAGCGGGGTACTGTATAAGATTCCATTATTGTATCTCTCACTGGAAGGACGACCGATCTTTGACCTGATAACGCATTCGCCACGTGGCGACGTACCGACTACCTGTATCGATTGTGAGTGATGGCGGGACGGGCCGCGATGCGAACCCCCGAACCGCCCGACCGCGACGAACACGGGGACTCACCACCGCGACTGTCGAGACCGAAACGCACCACCAGACCGCCGAATAACTATGCTCGAGAACAAGAAAACGACAACGAACGGCGGAAGACGCGATCCCAACAAAAGAATAGAACCCAAATCGGGCCAGAAGCCCAACACGACGCGGCAACTTCGGACGACTCTTCGACCGAGAGTGAGGACCGGAGTACCGCCAACCTCGTGAAAGAGCTTGTCAACCTCAGGGAAGAAATCCGACGGCGAGATGAGCTGCATAGAGAAGAGCTCCAGGAGGTCCAGGAAGAGTTTCGGAAAGCTACGGAAGAATTTGGCGCGACCCTTGCAGGAGTTCGACACGAGCTGCAGACCTTAACAGATAGACCCCCGACACCCCAATCCCACACCGAGGCATGCGCTCAGAACAACCACGATGAGATCCTCCGCGAGATTCAATCCCTGCGCGACGCCATCAGTCCTTCCGTTCCCACTGGCACCCCGTCCTATGCAGATATCGCCCGCACTCCCCCACTCAGTCACCCGAGCAACATTCGGACGCTCTCAACGTCGAATACAACGCCAACCAGTATCACCGACACGTTATACTGCACGATAGATACCTCGAAGATGCCCCAAAATGAGAACGAGAGGATGTCCGCAGGCCCAATCCGGGCGGCGGTCGAGTCAGAGGTTCGGACGATAGAAGGCCACACGCACTGGCGCTGTCGCGCTGTCACCGTGGATCCGAAGAACACCAACCGAATCAGAATAGCGTGCCGCGACGAAGATGAACACCAGCTGGTCAAGAAAGTGGCGGAAGCCAAGATCGGCGCGGGAGCCCGGGTACTCCGTGATGAGCTCTACCCGATCAAAGTTGACAGCGTCGACAAGGCCGCGGTGCTAGATGAGAAAGATGAGATCCGAGCCGAAGCCGCAGCAGCCTTCAGCGAGGAAAATGAAGCCACCGTGGCCAAGGTCGCTTGGCTCAGCAAAAAGGACAATGCGAAGCCGTACGGGTCAATGGTCGTATACTTAACCAAAGGCACTGATGCGCGCAGGCTCCTAGCTGACGGGTTCTTTCACGCTGGGGGAGAATCTGGCGTGACCAGCACCTTTGAATATCGACCACGGCCGATGCAATGCTACAACCGCCAGGAGATTGGCCACAAGGCATTCCAGTGCAAGAACGTCCAGAGGTGTGCAAAATGCGCCGCGGAGGGCCATCGCCACAGTAGCTGCGACCAGACGGTTCCGAAGTGCGTTCCATGCGGAGGCCCACACGAATCGTTCAGCAGAAACTGTCGGAAACTCTACCCATCACATGAATAAAAACGTCCGTATCATCCAACTGAATGTGAGGAAACAGGGAGCAGTGCATGACAGTTTAATGAACGATGAAGATACACGTGGCGCAGTGGCATTAGCAATTCAGGAACCCCAAGCGAGGAGAAATCACTGCCGGCTCTTGACAACCCCGATGGGACACCACAGATGGACCAAGATGGTTCCTCCGCCTGGAGGGAGGGCCGATGGGCAATTCGAAGTATGCTTTGGATCAACAAGGAGGCGGAAGCAGAACAAGTGCCGATCGAGTCGCCGGATGTGACCGCGGCGGTCATCCGCCTCCCCGAGCGTCTGATATTTATAGCATCAGTCTACGTCGAAGGGGGAGATGCCTCGGCGTTGGACGACACGTGCGATCATCTGAGAAAGGCAGTTCCAAGGGTGCGGCGAGACACGGGCGCTGTGGTGGAGGTCATGATTGTGGGAGACTTTAATCGCCACGACCAACTCTGGGGAGGAGACGAGGTGTCTCTGGGGAGACAGGGCGAAGCGGACCCAATCATTGACCTCATGAACGAGTTTGCTCTTAGCAGCTTACTCAAGCGAGGCACGAAGACATGGCACGGTGGTGGACAGAGCGGGGACAGCGAGTCGACCATCGATCTCGTCCTAGCCTCTGATAATTTGACGGACTCAATGATCAAGTGTGCGATACATGGGACAGAGCACGGCTCGGATCACCGTGCTATCGAGACTGTGTTCGATGCACCGTGGTCAGCCCCGAAGCATCCGGAACGACTTCTGCTGAAGAACGCACCATGGAAAGAGATCAATGCCAGAATTGCGAGTGCTCTGACCGCCTCCCTATCAGGAGGCACGGTGCAGCAGAAGACTGACCGACTCATGACGGCGGTCAGTGAGTCGGTGCATGCGTTGACTCCAAAGGCAAAACCGTCACCACACGCGAAACGATGGTGGACAGCCGACTTGACACAGCTGCGCCATATATACACATACTGGCGAAATCAAGCTCGCTCGGAGCGCCGAGCGGGACGAAAAGTACAGCACCTAGAAAAGACAGCCCAAAGTGCGGCGAAACAATACCATGATGCCATCCGCAAGCAAAAGAAGAAGCACTGGGACGAGTTTCTCGCAGACAACGATAACATCTGGAAAGCCGCTAAATACCTGAAGTCGGGAGAGGACGTGGCATTCGGGAAGCTACCGCAGCTCGTTAGAGCAGACGGGACTATCACCACGGACTATCAAGAACAAGCAAAAGAGCTACTGTCCAAATTCTTTCCCCCTCTGCCTGACGTTATTGACGACGAGGGGACCAGACCACCAAGAGAGCCGGTGGCAATGCCTGATATCAGCCTGGAGGAGATAGAACGACAGCTTTTTGCAGCGAAATCATGGAAGGCGCCGGGTGAAGACGGCCTACCGGCGATAGTCTTGAAGATGACGTGGCCCACGGTCAAGCACAGGGTTCTCGACTTATTCCAGGCGTCACTGGAAGAAGGCATGTTGCCGAGACAGTGGAGACATGCGAAGATCATACCGCTCAAAAAGCCGAACAAGGAAAACTACACCATTGCGAAGGCATGGAGGCCAATTTCGCTCCTCGCGACGCTAGGCAAGATACTAGAATCCGTGGTTGCAGAAAGGATCTCACACGCTGTGGAGACACACGGCTTGCTCCCGACTAGCCATTTCGGAGCCCGAAAGCAACGGTCCGCGGAGCAGCCGCTTGTTCTCCTGCAAGAGCAGATCTACACAGCGTGGCGTGGCCGACGGGTGTTAAGTTTGATTAGCTTCGATGTCAAGGGCGCTTACAACGGTGTGTGCAAAGAACGACTGCTCCAGAGAATGAAAGCGCGAGGCATGCCAGGTGACCTGCTCCGATGGGTCGAAGCGTTCTGCTCGGAACGAACGGCGACTATTCAGATCAATGGGCAAGGTTCGGAGGTCCAGAGCCTTCCACAGGCTGGCTTACCTCAGGGCTCGCCCCTGTCCCCGATATTATTCCTCTTCTTCAATGCAGACCTCGTACAAAGACAGATCGACAGCCAGGGCGGAGCGCTAGCGTTCGTGGATGATTTTACCGCATGGGTGACCGGGCCAACCGCCCAGAGCAACCGGGAAGGCATTGAAGCAATTATCAGTGAAGCGCTCGACTGGGAGAAAAGGAGCGGAGCGGAGCGACTTTTGAAGCAGACAAAACAGCTATCATACACTTTGCTCCCAAGGCTTACAAATTGGACCAGGGACCTTTCACTATCAAGGGCCAAACCGTTGAGCCTAAGGACCATGTCAAGATCTTGGGCGTCCTCATGGACACGAAACTTAAGTAGAAGGAACATATTGCGAGGGCAGCATCCAAGGGCCTGGAGGCCGCGATGGAGCTCCGACGACTTCGGGGATTATCCCCAGCGACAGCGCGGCAGCTATTCACATCGACAGTGGCGCCGGTCGTGGACTACGCGTCTAACGTCTGGATGCACGCGTGCAAAGATAAGGCTATAGGGCCGATCAACCGCGTCCAAAGGATAGGAGCACAGGCGATTGTAGGAACATTCCTCACAGTTGCGACCAATGTAGCAGAGGCGGAGGCCCACCTTGCCACTGTTCAACGCCGTTTCTGGAGACGAGCCGTGAAGATGTGGACGGACATACATACCCTGCCAGAAACCAACCCTCTCCGCCGGAACACAGCACGCATCAAGAAATTCAGAAGATACCATCGTTCGCCGTTGTATCAAGTAGCAGACGCACTGAAGAACATTGAGATGGAAACACTAGAAACCATCAATCCGTTCACATTGGCACCATGGGAAGTACGCGTGCAGGCTGACGTTGTACCAACTCCGCAGTCACCGACCTCACCAGGCGGGTTAATGCAGATCGCAACCAGCAGTTCGGCACGGAATGAGCTAGTCGGATTTGGGGTGGCGATCGAGAGGCAGCCACCTCGGTATCGAAAACTGAAACTGAAGACCCTTTCCGTCACACTAGGCGCAAGAGCAGAGCAGAATCCGTTCTCTGTGGAGCTAGCAGCGATGGCATATGCATTGAACATGGTAGTTGGACTGAAAGACTATAGGATTACGCTGCTCACGAGCAACAAGGCGGCAGCTCTGACACTAAGGAATCCTCGACAACAGTCAGGCCAGGAATTCGTCTGCCAACTGTACAAGTTGATGAGAAAGCTCCGGAGAAATGGAAACGAGACCAATATCCGGTGGATCTCAACAAGCGAAGGCAATAAACTGCAGGGTTTGGCTAAAGAGCAAGCCAGAGCCGCGACACAAGAAGATGCTCTCCCGCAAGAACGCGTCCCGAGGATGAAGTCAACAACACTGAATATCGCACGGTCCCAAGCAGTCCCTGGCAATGATCTGCCAGTGAACGTAGGGAGACATGCAAAACGAGTTGATGCAGCACTCCCAGGCAAACACACCCGGCAACTATATGACCGATTGTCGTGGAAAGAAGCAAGCGTGCTGGCTCAACTCCGAACCGGCATGGCAAGACTCAATGGATATCTCTATCGAATCAAAGTAGCAGACTCGGACCAGTGTGCGTGTGGACAAGCAAGAGAAACCGTGGAGCACTTCCTATTTCGATGTCAAAAATGGACAGCGCACCGGACGGAACTACTACAATGTACCAACACCCACCGAGGAAACATATCCTTCTTCCTAGGAGGAAAGTCGCCTTCCGATGGTCACAAGTGGAGGCCGAACTTAGAGGCGGTACGCGCCTCAGTACGATTCGCCATCGCCACAGGCCGACTCGAGGCCACCTAACCATGCCGACAAACATAAATCAACCCCTTTCGCCGACCTAACCCACCAACCACCTCGTGTTACAGATGGTAGACGCGCTTCAACTGCCGAAAATAGGATGTTGAACACTTGGAGAAGCGCCTTCAAGCCAGCCTACTAACAAAATTACTAACCCACGAGGATCCGCTGCGACACGGACATCTGAGATGACATATATTGCAAAGCTCTATGTATGGGCTCTGAGGAGACGCAGTACTATATATATTATGACATGTATATTAGACCAGAGATAGTTGCCCTATTGGCCTAGCCGCCGGGCGTTAATGAATTGTGTGTGTGTGTAATGCAGCGGTCTCCTGCAGAGAACTTGTTAACGCAGCGGTCTCCTGCGGGTCTCACTTGTCATCACAGCGCCCCCCTGCGAGGTAGTCT